>NW_011967152.1:661624-673921 GCF_000949405.1 Vollenhovia emeryi
CGTAGCACCCTGTATTTTATCGTACAACTTTTTATCATATTAGAAAAATACAAGAGATTTAACATTATCGTAAAACAATGAGACTTAAACAATTCGAATTATTTTTGTCATTAAGAATCACACTAAATTTTTCTGTGCAAATTCATCTTATATCTTTTAGAATCGAATTACTTTCGTAAAAAGCTACTAAGTTCGCAAAAGTGTGTCCACGGAATGCTCGGGACGTTCGAGACGAAGACCTCGCGACGACACAGTACACAGTGGTCAGCCTACTCTTCCTTCCTCTCGTCTTCGTACAGGGGGACATTTCGGCAACCTATAAAGGAATGTTTTACGAGGGCAAGATAATGCGATGAAAGATGCGAGCGGCGAGCAGTCATGCCTAAAGAGTGTGTGTAACCGGACCATCCGCCCTCCTTCTTTCACGGATCCGCCTGACCCCCGCGGTTCCGCGGCCAAAGAAGGGGTGGTAGCGGGTGGAAACGGTCGAGGAAACGGTCCGCCGACGGCGGTCCACGACCATAATATATCAATTCCGTATTCTAATGTCCGAGCGGTTAATCCAAAAAGCGTCGACGCTGCGGAAACCTAAGCGGTCGACGCTCCTCTCGCTTCCTGGAGGGTGGCCGCCCTCCCCCTTATTTCTGCCTCTCGCTTCGGACACCCTCTGTTATTCTCGAATGATCTCCGACCGGGCCTCCACCCCGTTTACTGTCCTGTCCGTTCGCGTGCTGCCTCTTTATTTGCACTTCTTCACGTTTCTTCTTTATACTAGCCCCCTTTCTTCGCTCCCCTTATTTGTTATACGTTTTTTTTACAGTAGCGATAGAATATAAATAGTTCTATTGCTGCTCTTTAATTACTTTCTTTTTTTCTTGAAACTTTATGCCCCAGTTTGTCTACGTTCTCTGCACTTCTTCACGTTTCTTCTTTGTACCGTCCCATCATTCGTTCCCCTTATTTGTTATACTTTTTTTCACAGTAACAATAGAATATAAATACTTCTCGCATTTTTTCGAACCCTGGCCGAGGTGAATTTTTCGCAATAAATTTAAAAATTAAAATTATTTAGACACTCACATCCTGTTTTGGCTCTTATATTCTTCATTCCTTTGAATTGTCATTCGACGTCAAAGCCTTATGAATTTTATTGTTTATAGATATTTCTATTGTGGTTCTTTCTTTAATTACTTTTTCTTGACAATTTTTGTCTACCTTCTCTCTTGATCTTGACTTCTTCCTTTCTGCTTCTTTTTTTTATTTTACCTAACCTTTTCATTAAGAACTCTCTCTCTCTCTCTCTCTCTCTCTCTCTCTCTCTCTCTCTTTCAGCGCCTAAAATATGCGTGTATGTATGTATTCCTGTGTGTCTTGTTCCATTCTCCTTTTCCCATTCTCGTGGTGCGGGACCTGGGAATAAAGTCGGCTCATCTCGCCGCGATCATCCACGGACCCGATGTCACGTATGCCGTTGATACACGCGAGATTCGGTGCCGGTAACGACGCTTAACCCCCGACCGCTCGCGTCAGGCCACGTAGATAATTGGGGAAACGCGTGTTTGCGGTCCCGCCGGGATATTCCAGTCTGAGGGATCGTGTACGGTGGCGGCTGTTTCTGGTTACGCATGCGAAGGGGATGGATATCGTGGAGTTGCGCCTTTCGTGACGGGACTCTCCTTCCGTCGACTGCTGACGATGGCCTCCTTAGATTCGAGGAAACGTGTTTATCGTGTCGCGCCGATACGAGACAGATGTAAATGTTTGGCTCGCTATCGTTCGTAACGTGGCGTTAAGGTAAACATAAATGTGTATGGCGATGTTTATCGCGCTATAGCATCGCGATAAATATTTCCGCGTGAGCGGACGTGACGACGCATATGTTGCCGCTCGCACCCGCAGGTGTTTCCTATTTATTTATCGGCCACTGAAGAAACTCTTTCTTGTCTCAGAACTTTGGCAAAGCGAGAAAACTTTGCGAAGAAACTCCTACACGTCTTAAAATACATTCTGCAGAATTTACGCGAAATACATCTCGCGAATCGCCAATAGAAAAACAAGATGCTCTCAGTATGTCTGAAAGATGTAAATTATTCTAGATCAGCTTGAAAAAAATCAATGTTGCCGCCTGAGTTGAAATAACTTAATTTTCTCCAGTTTCACGAATTGATCAGTTGGCGACGTTATAAACGCCAATAGCAATCGATTAGTCTGAGTGATGGAACAAGGTAACTATTTTTACTCTTGACGTGCGGCATAAATATTAATTGCTCCGGGCGGCAAATAAATTATGTTTCCCAGAGGAAAACAGGAAATTTTCATTTTCTGAGAATTCCGAAACCGAACATGGCGTAATTCCAGTCAATGATAAAAAAAGGATATAGGCTGTTAGAGTCAAACGCGGTTATTAGTGCGTGTCAATCCAATATAATTGTCCAAGTACAATTCTTGATTACATGTTTCAGACGTTTTGGTTCAAGGTTTTAACCCTCTTGAACGATGAGTTCGTTAAGGTGTGCTCCATCGTAGACTAAGAGAATTGTGTCTAATTCGTGTAAATGACTATCCAATTCGGGTCAACTAAAGGATCGACTACTGGATTCCTGTCCAGTGGTCAAAGAAGTATCGTCAGATTTTAAAGATTGAAACACTAAGAAGTGGAATCCAAGCTGACCGTGCGAAGAGGCCGAAAGACTAGTAATTGCCAACTCGGAATAGATTAGGATTAGCGATTGGCGATTGTCCTGTAGCCAATGAGAGTCGAGTAAATCGCCGGCTGCTTTGCTCTCATTGGCTAGAAGACAATCGCCAATTTCAATCCGATCCGCGTCGACAATTGCTAGTCTGATTCGACCCGATAAAGAGGTCGAAACGTTGTGACTTAAATATATGTCACTTTTTATGTCAGTGTGGTCGATTTTTAAAAGAATTTCCCCGTGTTTTATTTTTAATTTCGAGAGTCCAGTCACTCGTTCAATTTCGTCAATGAACGAGGGAATGAAGAAGCGAACCACGTATACGACTATTGCTCGCTGTCGAGCGATTGTTATGCGCTACGTAATATTCGTACGCGCGACGAGACCGCGACGAGCGCATTACGAGCGCGTAAAACGACCGTTTCAACGCTGATTGACTCCGCGCTCGCGTCTCCGGTGGACCTAGCCCCCCCCCCCTCCCGCCGTTCCCCAAGTTAAACGACGCTAAAAAAAAGCGATGAGTAATCCGTAGTAAAATTCGTCGTTCCAAGTTGGCGCGGCGTAAAGTGCGTGGTGGATGCTCGCTTTATAGTCTCGTAATTTTCATCGTAACCGTCGCGAACGACGCCTCCTCGTTGTTCTTCCGATACTGGAGCGAGGGACGAAGCCGGAGGGACACGAGGGCGGCAAGGGCAATGCCAGTCTACGCGCGCAGGGGTTCGCGAATGGTGACGGAGATGCGCGGCGGGGCGAGGAGAGGAAGGCACGATCGGTCCTTCGAGAGTGCCGCGGCGCGAACTATTAAAAAGCGCGCGTCCGCTCAAATTCTCGCCGGCAGTAAATTACCCGAAAAAAGAAATAAGCGGCGGTTTCGAGGCCCTCCTCTCGACCACCCTCTTCTTCCTACCCCGACCCCTTCCGCCCGGCCCACCTCCCCGCCGACGGGCCAGAGCGCCGTGGATAGATCGCCCCGCGCGCTTGCTTTTCTAGGGTAAAAACCCTCACCGGCGGCGAGCGGCCGCGGTTCTGAGATAAAAAATTAGCCGGAGTTGCAAACGTTTCCACCTTAAATCATATATTTATCGCGACATTAATTCAACCCTTTTAGGTACCCTTTTTTCCCGGCCACTCCGCACGGAGACCGAAACGCCTCCGCCCGCGCCGGCCGACCCCTTCCCACGTCTCTCTCTCTTTTTCAGCGTCTCCTCTTTCGACCGTCCCTCCTCCTCCGTTTTCCCTTCGCACCCTCGTCTCTCTGTCTCTTACGCCACCCACTACGGACGACAGCCCGTTACCTCGCTAATTTCTCAGATTCAAGTATTTTTATGTACCGTCGCGCGAACCTGACGGGGGTAAATCCTCTCGTTTATTATTTAGCAGGGACGAGCCGGACCCTCGGCGGGTGTGTGCGCGTACGTGTGTACACGCCGAAAGGACTTCAAACGACCGTAAGCACGTGGGAAGACGCGCGTTTGCCTTGTCGCCCTTTCCGGTTTGATGGGGATATATGAGGTCTCGTTATCTCTTCTTGCTTCGACTCTCCACGATTATCCTTCTTTACTGGCCGGATCCGTATATATCATTTCGCTGCTTTGCGACGCTTAATAACGAGACGCGACGTTATTCCCCGTTTCAGTTTCAGTCATCGGACCGAGTGCAAATTAGCGATACACCGGTAGCATCAGCTGAGTAAATCGCGCGTCGTAATATCTTCACTAAACTTGGGACATTGTCGATCGTTCTATGTTCAAGGGCCAGTGTCACAAAGGTCGGTTAACTGTTAACCAGTCGACTCCCTATTCCATCTTATTATTTAAGAAGAGACAGAGAATCAATTAACTTTCGGTTAGCAGTTAACTGCTGTTTGTGAAACTCTAAACCGAGACAGTGAAAGTTGAGAATTACTCAACTTGGGAACGTTCGTGGAAAACCTGCTATCTCATATTAGAAGCCTATCTCATAATAGAAGACGTTCGTCTATGTAATGTAACTTGTGCTTCTTTTCTCTGGCAGATAAAAGTTAGATTAGCCAGTGTAATTTTCGATGTTAGTTTTACGACTTGAAAAATTCGTTTTTCTATATTTAGGTTTCACATTTTTTTTTTATTCAGACATCGCTAAACTTCGTAACGAAAACTATATGAGGGTCTGCGTGATCGCGAGCAGAATGACTTTATTCGTTTTCCATACATTCTTTAGTAAAGTCCCGCCCAAATAATTACGTACGTAATTTCTCGCATTCACACCTCACTCACGTTCGAAACACGATCTATGACCACGCCTATGAGCAGTGGCGCAATCGAGCCCCCAAAATTCCCGGACGCATTATCCACATTGAAATAGGAAACGAGGCGCACCCGGGAACCCAGACCCGTCGTTGTTTACTTAATAAATACATATTTAGTACATATACGTCGTATATAAGCTGACTGAGCCGGCTGCGTCTATTTTTGCCCCCCGTTTTGTTGTCATAGGACCGACGCTGGGACACGGTTTCCCCGCGGTGCCCACCATAGGCACAGCCTCGATCTTCGACAATGGATGACGAAAAGCGTGAATCGCTTCGAAATGCTCCCGATAGTCGGGTCGCGGGTTTTAAAGGCCTGTTGTCCACGATGCTAGATCCACGATGCTTGGTCCAAGTTCTAATTCCGAGAAATAGGTAGCCAATCAACTTGCTTTTATAGAATAGCTGCAAGTTGATTGGCAACGCATTTCACGGAATTAGAACTTGGACCAACTTCTAGCATCGTGGACACAGGCCTTAAAGTCACCGGCAAACTTTTGTCCGCGCGCGGGCGCCGTGAAAAGGGCGCCGTTGCGCAGCGCTCGCGTTGTTAAGCCGCCCTTACGTAGCCCGCTTAACGAGAACTTTATGTACCGAGGCGTGTAATACCGGCTGTATCCGTTTGCGCCGTTAACCATCCGCCTAGCATTTTTGCAGAATTTATTTTTATATTACGCGATCTCCCCGAAACCACGTGCGAGTCGAAGGCGCGCGAAGCACCGCTGCGGAAAACGCGGTGAAAATTTCGCGCTACGGCGGCCGCGGGGGATTTTCGACGAGAATTTATGCAGGCTAGTCGTCCCGACTTCGACTTCGGCTTTGTGTTATTTATTCAAGTGTTCTGTGGAACATAGGCTCCTATTAAATTTTTTAACGAAATATTGATGAGTTTAATGGGAAGCATCTTAGAATGTTCAATTCAGTTTGCGGAGAGTTTGCGCATTTGCCGTTTCTAGGGTCGATTGTTCCAATCTCTTGGTAAGTTAACTAATAGTTAAATAATATATGTGTTTTTTTTCAAATCAGACAAACACAGACGAATAATTTAACTATTAACTCACCGAGAGTTTGGAAAACCGAGCCCTAATGAAACTTTTCTCTTACGCAGTTGGTGTATGTTTTCTGTAAGGGCCAGTTTCACAAACGTCGGCTAACTGCTACCCGAAGGTTCATTGATTCTCTGTCTCTTCTTAGATAACACGATAGAAGAAGACAGGGAGTTGACTGAACACTGGTTGACGGTTAACCGACATTTGTCAAACTGGTCCTAAGTTGTATATTAATGTACGAATTACTCTGTCAATATCGTCAATAAAAAATTCGCTCTGCCAAAATAATTAATAACTCGAGATTTCATAATTTAGTATATCGTATTCGTTATCGCGTGGGTTTACTATAATTATAATTTGCTACAATTATATACGCAAGTTATTAAATTAAATTCTTAACATCCGCATGAATTTTTTAAATTTTGTTAATTTTTCTCGGCAATTAAAACATCACCCGAATCACATTTAATTGTATTTGTTCAACATATAAATAGAGCAACGGACAAATATTGTTCCGCACATTATTAACTACAGGGTAGATCGCCACAGTTTCATCCCCCGCAGAATCACCGTGCCACCGTGTGACAATTAACTTTGATCTCTGGTATGTCCGCGTGCGAAACGAGTCCGTGGTATATCTATTATAATAATTCGAAATCCGAGTACGCGCGCATTATCGAAGTATCGCTCTACATCGTGTAATTGTCGAGGAGCTGAGCCAACGAGTGAAAGGAATATTTAAGGACGTACGTCGTTTCGGGGAACATTTTGTCCCCCATTTCCGGCTTGCCTGTACAAACTCGGAGCCGGTGGTTCAAGTTGCGTCAGGCAACACGTGTGTACACGCGTATTTATCGCTCGTGCGTACCGCCTCTTGCACGTATATATACTTAGCTAACCAAAGAATGGGATTTCCATACCTGCACCGTCCACTTGGTTTCTTTTCGCGAAATGCGGAGTGAAGTCGTAAGGTGCTTGTCGTGAAGTGCGTTAAGGCCGAATCAGACTAGCAATTGCCGACTCGGACTGGTTTGGGATTGGCGAATGACGATTGTCCAATGAGAGTGCAGCCAGCGACTTAGTCGGCTCTCATTGGCTAGAAGACAATCGCGCAAGGCCGAATCAGCAATTACCAACTCGGATTGGATTGGAATTGGTTTTAGCACCATTGGTTTTAGGCTTAAAGCACCTATTGTAGACAGGGACTCGAAGTGACACATAATTTCCAAGAGAGAAGTATTTATTCGGCAGACATTTGTTAACAACTTGACTCGATGCCTCGTAACATTTTGGGACGCGAGTTTTAAATGCTTATGTTAACAAAATTACAGTCGTATTTTAAGTGTATTTTATTGCGTACGCAAACACATTTTGCGCATTTTTGCGAAGTACATGGAATCTTTATAAAAAACAATACACGAACAACGAACAATTCTATTTAAAACAAGTTCGATGTCCCTCTGTAATTTACGTACCTTCAGAAATAATTTGCTTACCCGCTACATTACCCGCGCATCTAAAGCATCTCGGATGAGATTTTTACTTGTTTAAGTTTTTACTTCCTCGCAACGTTTCCGGCCAAGTTGAAAGAGATTTCTCTTTAATATTTCACGACTACGAGGCGCGAAATGTTCGTAGCAGAAGCCTCGGAAAAATTGTACATTCCTCCTCGTACTATCAATCGATTGATGGCGGAACTTCGGCACGTAAGCTGGTCCCGAATAATTATAGCTGTTCTCACAACACGCGCGTCAGAAATATCTGAGAAAGACGCACACTTGGACCGTTTCCTTTCTGTACGAACCACGGAGGCGTCCCACAAAAAAAAAGGAAAGAGGAGCCTCGAAGAGATCTCTTAGGGCCCCGCTGGCACGTAATCCACCGACTTCGGCGACAGTGTGCGACGAGTCGGCGATGTGTGATGCGCGGGTATAGAAAGAGAGAAGGAGAGGGAGGAGGGAGAAGGAGGACGAGCGAGAGGGAGACGGGGCCGCGAGCGGAGAATGGGAGTAAGGAGGAGAGATGAACATATGGTAAGGCGAGTCAGCGAGCGATGTGCCGCGTGTGATGTAGTCTGGCGGCAGTGGGGTCAGGGACGCTGGCGAAGGGTGGGTGCCTAAGCGGGACGAGGGGGGAAAGTCTTTGGATGTGCCGCGTAGAGGGGGGGGAGCGCGCGGGAACACAGGGGGGAGGCAGGGTACACACATGAGTGAGAGCGGAGGACCGCGGCGTAGCGAGGGGGGCCGTGGGGTGGGGGAAACTGAAAGCAGGCCTGTTGGTTGGTTTCAACTATATTTGTTTATATTTACACAATAAGCAACAGCCCCGCCGGTCGAGCTGCTTGGTATGCCTGGTGCCGCTTTTAGTGTTTAGTCCTCAGCTCCGCTCGCTCGGCGCGCCAACGTCTCGCTTTCGGTCCTCCTCGCGAATCCGACGCGCTCTCCCCGCCCTTTCCCGCGCTCATTTTCATTTCCTTCCTTTCGTTTTCGTCCCCCTTATTTTCGCTGCCCGCCGCGCTCGGTTTGTCAAGGGGGTGCGCTCTCGTCTCGCCCTTCTCCCTTGCCCCCCATTCGCCCCCCCCCTTTCTCGCCGCCGCGAGTGACTGGAGTTTCGCGGAGGAGGTTCAAAGTGCCGCTTTCTGGATGCAGTGCGAGGAACGTGTATAGCCGGTGTGCCTTCGTGAGACACGATCCCGGGGTGGCGAACTTCCGCCGCCACCGCCGAGGGGATTTCCGCGTGTGCACGCCGGATGTTTACGGCGGACGCGGGCGCGGAGTGTTCGCGGCTGCGCGCGCGCGCCACGTCGTTGCGCCTTCGGGACCGGAAATGCCGCTCGCCGGCGTCATAGCAGCGTCTTAGCGGCGTTTTACGCGGCGGAAGAGGCGGACTTTTCTTCCCCGTCCGAGCGCGTTACCGTCATTTCCCATGGACTGCGCGCCCGACAGCAAACCGAGGCGGATGTAAGGAATCTTGATTGAATCTTCGCCGGCGCGTACATTAATTAAGAATTAATTAAGCGATCGTCTTAGGCGACTTTAGGCGTGACGCAACATTAATCGCGACTGTCGTCGTGAATAATCGATGCTGCGAAACGGGCATTAATTATACGACGCTTGATTGCGTACTTTTTTCTTCTGTCCCGCGAGATACTCTCCGCACGCACTTCTGCCTGGCCGTGGAATTCGAAATGACCGGCCGATGTTTAATTAACGGGTTGCGCGTCGCGCGTAATTATTCCTTTCCGCGGAAAATGACGCTCTCCGTTTTTAGCCGGTGAGACGCGGGATCGAGGAATACCGCGTGACTAATGTTTCTTGCATAATTAATGCGATAACAGTGACTTAATTCGGGACCCGTTTTGCGCAGACGCGAACGCAATACGATAACCCGCGGGATACTCGCGTCCCACATTCAGTTATTTCTTTACTCGGGGTGATTTCTACTTGCGCTTGCGGTAAACTCGCTATTCGATAAAATAGCGATTTTGGTCGCTTGCGCTAGTGCGCACTGAGTGCACATGACTAAGGCGTGTTTAGAGTCAATTCTCATATTTAAGAATCGTCTTAAATATCTTCTGAAATATTTCTTAGCCAGTAAAATAAATTATTTTACTGGCTAAGAAAGTATAGCAGCCATACGGGTCATCTCTTGGCTAAACACTCTTTGAACATGTATTTAAGACAAAGTTAAATTATAACAATTGACTACAAACAGGCCTTAATGTGCACTCAGTGCGCACGAGTGCAAGCAATCGAATTCGCTATAACAATGAATTTTCCACTAAACAGATTTCACTCCAAGGGCAATAAATTTATGGTGAAACCAACAGATGACGCCTATTAATTTAGCAGAAACCCTGCTGTCTCATATTAGGAGCGTGTCCCATAATAGGGGACTTTCCTCTGCTACGGCGGAATTTACGAATTATTTACACGCGGCTGAACTATCGCGCGATGCTCCGAAATATTTACAATAACCGCGCAGGTATTGTGTATTATACGTCGCTTATGATGAGAAGCAGAGTCTCGGCGTTTAGCAGAATCTTAGCGGGATGTTACGCATTTCCGGGAAAGTACGTATTCTTAGCTTTTCGCAGCCGCGAAACATTGTTTCTCTTGCGCCGGCTAGGATGGAATCACGTGCGTCAGACTTCGATCTAAAATCACGGCTCGCGCGAGGGCAATGTCGGACTGCAGCGCATGTTTCGAGATTTCGTCACGATTACCACATTCCGCGATCGTGACCGAATATCCCTGAAATACGCGCTTTACGTTGGATTGTCGTGTGCTTATTGCACGGCTGTCTTTCCGAACCCTTCCGGTATCTATTTATCTCTCAGTAGCTCTCACTGAAAACTTGGTGCTAAATTTGTATTTGTGTGTAACTTGTGCGTCGTTCTTTCAATGAATTGTCCTCTGGGAAATTTATCGCTAGTGGAGTAAAGTCCCCTATTACGAGATAGGCTTCTAATATGAGACAGCGGAGTTTCAATATTCAAGTTCAACCACAAAGCAAAATTTCATTTTAAACGTTCAGGTTATTCACTTAAAATCACGAGACACGGTAGTGTCTCGCGCCAAGTGTAAGCGAAGCTAGTACCACGCGCGCGAGACCGACCGTGTAAGTTTACGCGAGTACACGACTTGACGGGCCCTCAGATTTTTTTTTCTCAACAATGGCTTATATGCTACGTGAAAGAAGTAAAACAGTACAAATGTGACTATAAGACGACGGACAATTTTTAGAAGTGACAATTTGTATTGCAATAGCTATTGTTATAATACACAGATGCAGATTCAATATATTATCACTTAATCCTCAAGGTCGCCAGCAATAATTAACCACTTCAAGTTTGTTTGACCGGATCTGGCAGTTTTAATGTTCAAGGCTTGCAACGTTTCCACCATGGGTTGCGGTCCTTTTCAATATATTATATTAAAGCAATCTCTGTTATATGTTAATGTTATTTATTGCTACATTCTGACAATAAATGAAATTGCGCTGATAGGGAGACTGTAGCAACGTGTTCTCCAAAAGCGCGCACTCGGTTTATAGTCGGCGCAGAGACGTGTACTGACGTAACGATGATCGTGATTTCAGGACGATGGCATAATGGATCATGATACAGACGGAGACGGCGCGATCAACTTGTCAACGTCACAGCGACCCTCCGCCGCCACCACCCCTAATGGTGATACTCCCACTTACGGCCAAGATCAACAAGACAACGATCAGGTGAGGTATTAATCTCAGAGAACGGCCTAGATTTATCACCGCATGCAATATTCATTTTTTTTAACTGCTTCACTGAGGTAATCGCGCCTTGGGCGTCACGAAACTAGTAATGGTTGACGAATCCTTTTAATCTGATAAGATCAACACGGGTATCGCTCGATGGATTGTAACGTGTTAACTGTTAGATGTTTTAAATCTATTTCCTCTTTCTTTTTGTCTCTCTTATTAAATTTACATTAATTCTAGGAAAAATTAAATATTTAATTATCGATTCATCGCAGTCAATCAAGAATGAAATATAATTGTATATATCTCGAGGGGTAAATCGCTGAGGACATTTTGGTGTACAAATTTACGGCATTACTAGGCACGTTTTTGACATTGATATTATCTGAGCTTGCTGGGGCATTATGAAGATAAAATAAGATAATAAGATAAAGTAATGTCCGCTGGGCATTACTGTAGAATTTTATTGCATTATTAGGCATTGGCGCACTGGGAAACATTTTCATCGGATAAACCTATTAAACAGTGTTTCCGATGGTTAATTTTTCCGATTACGTTTTCCGATTAAATTATGGATACATCCGGTGAAATGCAGTTACCGATGAAATTTGATTGAAAAACCGATCATATTTTTCATCGGATGTATTTAATTGGATATATCTGTTTGTTATTATGTTATTGGATTATCCGATTATATTTAACCGGACATTTTCCTCAGAGTGTATACATTATTTGACCATACAATGACCAACACATATGTGTACAAAAAATTTAAAAAACTCGCGATACTTTCAGTCAAGCTTAACTCGGTCATTGATACACTGACCAGATTGTAGCAATATGAATGGAATATTGAAATGCTGTTCTCTTTGAGTGAGCGAGCGAGCGAGCGAGCGAGCGAGCGAGAGAGAGAGAGAGAGAGAGAGAGAGAGAGAGAGAGAGAGAGAGAGAGAGAGAGAGAGAGAGAGAGAGAGAGAGAGAGAGAGAGAGAGAGAGAGAGAGAGAGAGAGAGAGAGAGAGAGAGAGA
>NW_011967152.1:676255-681170 GCF_000949405.1 Vollenhovia emeryi
CATATGTGTACAAAAAATTTAAAAAACTCGCGATACTTTCAGTCAAGCTTAACTCGGTCATTGATACACTGACCAGATTGTAGCAATATGAATGGAATATTGAAATGCTGTTCTCTTTGAGTGAGCGAGCGAGCGAGCGAGCGAGCGAGCGAGAGAGAGAGAGATGGGAGAGAGAGAGAGAGAGTGAGAGGTAGAGAGGGGGGGGGGGGAGGAGAGGGGGGGGGGAGGGGGGGAGAGAGGGGGGGAGGGGGAGGGAGAGGGAGAGGGAGAGAGAGAGAGAGAGGGGGGGGGAAGAAGAGCGCGCATTGTATGTGGAAATTCTCAAAGCATGGAGCAAAAAATATTTACTAGTCGCAGAATAGCGATTGTTTAGAACGCGACGATCAGACTGAATTTCTGCTTAATTCAAACAATGAAACAGCTGCTTTTATCAAACGATGACGAAATATGATAACATTGATCCGTACAATATCACTAAATATAGCCGCAGCTGTTTATACGCGATAAGGTTCAAGACGTTAATCCGCGCCAACAATGTAACATTCTTTTTGTTAATAACATTTGTCAGTGTTGTCGCGCACAACGCGCGCTATTGTGAAGAATATTGGAAGAGATATCTGTTGCCACAGTAGTTTTTCACACAATCCGATGTTGTTCAGGTATTAATGGTGAATGTCGATTCTGTACAAAAACTATTAATATCTTTATAAACAGGTCGAGGAAAGGCCAACAATATTAACGTGTTGCAACGAATGACAATTAAAAATGCAAATATTATTTTAAACGCGTTTGAAAAAGCGTTTCGACATGACGTTGTCTTCCTCAGAGTACGACAAAATTAAATAAGCTTAAATGTAGAGCGCAAATCAAAATTATGACATAGTCAATAAATAGATAAAAAAACGCATATCTGAGTCAGAAGTTAAAGGATGAGAGTGTACATAAAAGTCGGAGGGTGAAGAATTAAGATAAATTAACAATTAAGAATTATCGTAGTTAACAATCGAAATCTTTCGCAAGACAAACGAGTTAAGACAGCAAATGAGATCAAAGCCAGTGGTTCCAGAGAGCAAAAAAAGAGAGGCCTCGTCAGATTTTGGTTCCACGTTTTAGAATGGAGATGGATAGATAAATATCTAGTTTATTTACTCGAACACTGCATATATTTCGCAACATGTCGACATATTAATGTCACACGTCCAAATTAATATTAACATGAATTATTGTAAATTATATTGTCGACGCTGTGGTTTACAATCAATGCTGTGTTAATATAACATCCGCTTGTCTTATAAATACCATTGTAGAGAAGACCTTCGAAGCGCCGTCGCTCTTCGTATCTGCTTTATTTAACTATAATAATAAGCCGAAGAAACTTATAAAATTTGCATCTGCAGTCGACAGAGGCGTTTTATATATACGTAGAATCGGTTTTGATCTTTCGATACGAAATTAATCGTATCCGACAAATACAAATCTATGATGAGAGGCCGCGTATCGCTAATAATAACAAGAGAATCTCGGGATCTCGCGGAAAACATCTGCAACAAGTTGGAAGAAAATAGCTTCGAAGCTCCGAGCTATATAAGTATGACCCGATCGGCTCGAGTGATCATCAAGGTGGAGTAGAGCCAATAAAACGAAACAGTGACCTTCGCGCCCCCTTTTTACGCCCCTCTTTCGCGTGCTTTTTCACGCCCAAGTCCAAATCGAAAACGGAATTGAACGGTCTTCCGCATCCTGTATCGCGACCCGCGGCGTAAACCGATAACGCCCTTTCGGAGCTTTCGTCCTGGGATCTCTGAGTTTCCCAGCGATAAGCCGCTACCGGGCGCGACACTTCGACATTTGACACCACCGGCTGCCATAAAATCGGGCACCCTGATTTCAAATTCAATTCAAAATCCCACGCTCGCGGACGAACGCAATATACCACCCCGGAGGGCGGCGACGGGGGAAACAAATGTTTTATGGCCCTTAAAGCGGTCCTTTCAACGGTTTCGTTTCCGCAAAGGGTATAATACGACGTACGCACCTGTATATGATACACGCATTTCGCGAATCATCTACTGGCGAATCAAGCGTGAGAAGCGGCTTTGTTTCCTCTTCGTATTTAATCTATTAAGAAATCCAACCTCTCAACAATATGTAACCAGTCTGTCATTCTGAATTTAAGAAGTAACACACGCATCGCGATCTTCGTAGTTTTTTTCCAACTATTCCGATTCCGATTCCTCTAATTTTTTCTGCTAATTTTCACACACTTATACCTTGAAGAGCAGACGGCAAACCTTATATGCGTCCGATATTAGCCGAGATAATTAATTATAAATGTGAATAAGCAGGTTTAATACCAAGGGACCCGCGTAATACGAAACCGTTTATCGAGTTTTATTTTCGGTTTCCCTATTCCCGATGACCCAAGGAGTAAAATCGTGTTTCCCCATCCGAAGGATCGACTATCGAGCTAATATTAAAATGCATGTACCGTATTAATCTTGCCGAGTTTAGCTGAGATATATCAAAATGAATACAGGTCGCGACATTTTATTACGTCCAGGTCAAACCGAAAGAGTATCATCGTTGTTAAGAGATTCTGAATTTCTAATATTATATTAAATCAATACAAATTTAATTATCTAATATGGTAATTTCTTATAACGACGTTTCGGTCCTTTTTATTGTCCCTCGCTGTTCATTTTCGATCGCGTCAATTTCGGGGAATGAACTCGATCTCGAGTGAATTGCCAAATAAATTTAGTTTTATGCTGTATTTAATTATATACCGCTCTTATAAATAAATGCACACGGCAGCATTTATTTTCGAACAATTTATATCGAGTTATACAAAATTATCTTTCAACTACATTGTTTAATGCGATCGAAAAGAAGATGTAATTATTTGTATAAATAATTCGAAAGCTTGTCTGAATTTCAAGTTTTAACAAAAATTCAAGTAAAAAATTAACAGTGTACATCGTGTCGAGGGGTAAACCGCTGACCAAAATCACGTACCCCAATGCCCAGTGGGCATTACTTTATCCTATTTCATGTTCTTTTACCTTTTTTATTCTTATAGATTCTTCATAAAGCCTAGTGATGCCCAATAATGCCCGAAATCTGTACACCAGAATGCCCTCAGCGGTTTACCTCTCGCATCGTGTGTTACAAGTGAAAAATGAGAAATCTTGTGGTAATTCGTGTATTTTAATTAAAGTACCACTCGCCAAAAATTATTACCGTTCCAGGACCACAAATTGGCTCTATTTTTAATAACCACGCGGTCTCCGATACACGTAACGTATCAACGAATTAGGACACGGTGATAAAGTCGCGGCAATTACATCCAGTCGTAACGAAGTCACGAAGATATCAGAATCTCAACGGCGAGGCACGTAGACACCTCGACACTTGGACTTCGCGCTTCTCTCCGTCTCTTCTCCTGCCTACCAATCTCCTTACATCCGTAACCGCAGCGGAACGACACACCGTCCCTCGCGACGTCCTTAGGCCACTGCGTCACTCCGAACCCTCGCAGCCGGGCTCTCGACTCTCAAGAACCCCTTAAATTATAAACAGTGTCAAGCCGCGGTACTTCGATCGCGGCCGTGGTTCGAGCGCAAACTTGGCTTCCGACTGTTCGTATCGGAGCAACTTCGACGCTGGGCTGTTAGATATTGTGCGGATGTCTCAGGTGTTACGCTCGTTTTCGCAGTCGAAAATCTATTTTGAAAAAAAAAACCTAGCGCATTTGATCAAACTGCAAGTGATAACTGCGTTATTCGGTGCTCGATTGAACATGGGACTTTTTATTTACATTCGATACACTTTTGACTTTATAACTTTTTTTTTATTTGTATCGTTTATTCTCGTGGAAATGTTAAAATATTATCAGATAAAATATTGCCCGAACTTTTTGGCTAGATTGAATTGTTCAGATTTATTGACGTAGCTCGATAAATGGCGCATACAAAAATTCCCTACTGTCAGTGCCTTCTGACGTGAAAATCCAAGTTTTTAATTAATTACTTTCGCGATGATAGATACGTGTGTGTAAAACTTTATTGCAATTACGCTAGAAAATATTAATTCCAACTGACAAGGATGAGAACGAGTCCATCAGTCTCCTGCGGATAAAAATTCTAGTTACATTGACGTAATATCTCACCCGGCATGGCATGGAATCTCAACTTCTGCTTAAACTTTCCGTCCGGTTAATAAGTTAACTACAGAATCGCCTTGAAGTTCTGCATAGAGATTGCAAATAATTGACTCAACGGGACAATTGTCGACATTAACCTAACCCATTACGTGGAAAGCCAGCGAGATTCTACGAAGTTACGGAGTCTATCAAGATTGCTTCAAGTGTGACACAATGGAAGTAAGGAAATCGCGGTCGAGTCGTAGGACGGTCAGCAAAAGTCAATGGTTACCCAAAACTCGATCGCAAAACGATCAAGTCAACTTCATAAAGTCGTAAGATCCCGAAGTTCGTTGATGTTCGATTCAATCGACACTTCCTTCCTCCACATTTAAAATAGGAGTAAAACGGCTCAAAGGATTGCACAAAGACTCTCACGTGCCGAAGCTTAAGCCTGATCTACAATGTGCTCTCTGTATCTAGAAACATTCTATTTTGTCAGGGTTAGGAAGTAACTCGTTACTTGTAACAAAGTTACAGTTACAGTTACTTTTTTTGGTAACTTCGTTACTTTCTCTCCGTCTGTAACTTAACTTACAATCCATGTCAGCTACTTTATATATATTTTAAACCTCCGGAGGTCGCATTAGCCTTGCATTTGCGCATAAATGCCTTTATCGACACTTAACAATTCAAATGCATATTTGATTTTTTATTTTCATTGCAAGAAAATAACTGCAAAGTAACGATTCAACAAATTTTTTTAAGCGCTTT
>NW_011967152.1:681981-724653 GCF_000949405.1 Vollenhovia emeryi
CTGTAACTGTAACTAGATACTTTTATAAAGCAACTTTCCCAACCCTGTATTTTGTATAAGCAGATCAAAACGCTTAAAAAAATTTATCGACAATGTACGATTACACAATGTATAATATACAATTTACCAACTCGCACAAGTTTTTTTAAACGTATTTATTGACCACAAAATAGAATGTTTCTATACGCAGAGAGGCTTACAATGTCCACGCGTCCGAGATTCACAAGAAATCCAAAGAGCTTCTCGAGTAATTACCACGACCAAGTTATTAACATTATTTTTCCATGCAGCAAGCATGAAATTATGGCTTTCGGTCGTTGTTTAGCCACCCAATCGGAGTATAGACATACGTGTACGTGAGTATACAAGAAGTAAGGCTTCCAAAATATCCCGCTATATACGCGCTAGCTTACCGATAAGCGAATCTTTATTTACACAAGCAACGACCGAGCAGATGTACGGTGTCGCATGTGTAACGCACGTCTCGCGTGTGTGGCCGTGTATGTACGTGCACGCGTTAACGTAATATCCCCTTTTACAACCTACTTTCATGCGTGCGTTCAGAATTTTCTAGCACGTTTGTGTACCGGCGCGATATCACTTTCTCACCGCGCTCGTATTCTTATTCATTTTCAATTTACCAATTGTCGTTGCTGCTGTTTATAGGATAATTTCATGTTGTTTATCTGCCGATCATGCGAAGAGGTATCAGAAAAATTGCTGTAGTTATTTTAGAAGTTTCTTTGGTACGACAAATACAAAACTTAATAATGAACCAGAAGCATCAAATAATACGTCAAAGCTAATTGTCACACGATCAGAATTTTGTGATTGAATTTGGATGTTGAGAGCTTGCTATCTTTTATTAGACACCTTTCTCATAATAGAGGACTTTCCTCTATTAAAGATAACGAGTTTAAAAGTACGTATTGTTAGTATGTAGTTCTCGAATAAGTTAACGTGCTATTTATAATCACCGCCATCGTTAAGTCGCACCGTCACGAAATTTCACCTATTCCCATAAAAAAAAACTCGGAATTATTCCTAATACCGATTACTGCGCGACGCCCGTTCGTCCGCGCTTTCAATAATTTACCGTCGCGTGGACGGCATTTCGAAATTAAACAAACTTTTACCGTGAATGACGTCGATATTTCATTAGACTCCTCACTCCGTTTATCTCCGGTTAATATCCAAACGCCCGGAGAATCCAAAGGATCTCCAGCGGGAGTATCGGCGTTCCTTGAAATGCAAAAAGGGGTTGCGAGGACGGGCGCGAAGGACGGACGAGCGAATGGGCGAGGAAAGGGCGAGAGCGGGGATTAAAAAAAAGGACAGAGCGGCGGGAGAGAGGAAGAGGCGAGTATCGATGAAAGACAAGCGAGTTCTCACCTCCCGCTCCAGTTTTATGGATCGCAAATTGCGGATAGGCTGTCCTTCCCAATCAGGCGGCTTGGCATCCCCCTCGCCGACCGATTCTTCTCTCCCGGCTTTCCCTCGTGCCATTTCTCTGCCTCCTCCCCTACCCTCGCAGCCTGTAAGCGGCTCGCATCCTCTCCTCTCCCGGCAAGGCCGTAACTTTTACGTAACACGCTTCGCTATGAATATCGATGCCGGTGGAGTTAAGGAGCGCTCGCTTTTCTGTAATTGAAAGAATTTTTGTCGCGCTGAGCCAGCTGGCCGGGGCATAAAAGGTCTCGGATCGGAGCACTCCGTAGCTCTCGCGCGTTCAACAACTCCGCGGTACGACGTGAGCGACGAGGATTTTAATAAATTACCGAAACGGGTGGATTTGGGTGGCCTTTATTCTCCTCTCGGGGCCTTGCATCGTCGGGGATGGAAATTCCTTTCCGAGAGTAGCGATCTGGTTTGCTTCTGGTCTGATTAGGCTCGTTTGCGCCGGGTGCTGCTAGAAACTCTCCGAGTGGGAATTGTTTCGCCCTCTCCCCCGGGTTACTTTGCTAAAGTATGTATGTCGAGCGCGAATCAGCTTGACGAAAGCGATTAATAACGTTTCCTCCGAAAGAGTATTCATGATACGTCTTAATTCTTCCTTATACATCGATATTTCTTACGAGGTTAAAAATAGAATTAAACAGTGTTCCTGGTGAACACAGTCGTGCCAAATTTTAACAAGTTTAATATTATATTTGTATATTTGTAAAAATTTATCTACGGTGTACGGAGAGAATTTTCTCTTATTTACCTTGAAAATCATGTGATCGTGAGACAACATGGCTCGAAGAATTTTATGACAGTTGTTTGAAATTTTAACCATACACTTAATGTAAAATTTCAAAAAACTCATAAGATTCTTTGAAATTCTATGTTCCACGATTACATAATTTTCAGGGTAAATTTTAAGAAAAAATTTCCTAATAAATTGTATGGTGAAATTTCAAAAGTCATAAAATTCTTTGAAATGCCATGTTGTCTTACGATTACGTAATTTTTAGGGTAGATTTTAAGAGAAAATTCTTTACTAATAAATTGTATGGTAAAATTTCAAAAAACTATCATAAAATTCTTGGAAATGCCAGGTTATATGATTTTTAGGATAAATTTTAAGAAAGAAATTTTCTCTGTGTACAATCGTTAACGATTCTTATGTGAAAAGTGATATTTTTTTCTCGGCGTATATTAAGATAATGATGGAAGTTGTTACAGCTGAGTAAATAATAATAAAAAACAAATAATGACCTTTAGCTTCCAGTTTACGAACTACATTGGGTTTTTCAGTGGCCCCCTAAGAGATTCTTATCGCGAAACGTCGCGCTGTCCATAGAACTCATAATTATCTTTATAGCGCTCGTTATTTCACAAAGTGGGAAGTTAGTATAAACTGTTGTTATTTTCACCGCGTCGTAACACGTGTATCTGACGAATAACGGTTAGCGAAAGGATAATGACAGGGTAGTGTGGGAAAATATGCGTAACATGGCATTCCTGCGATTACTTCTTGATGGGAAGGCCATCTTGTTAAATTGGTTTCGGCCGATACAGTTATATGTACATATGAATACTTTATACCACAAAAACGTCGGAGTTGTGGATCATTAGACAAATTCGACCAGACAATTCGCGGAAAATTAAGGAGACTTGAGTTACGTCTGTATACGAATAATAGAGCAACATTGTTACATGAAAGATAGAAAAAATATTAAATGTAGAAGAGCAAAGTTTTCAATATAAATGTTTTGTGAATTAATATTAAAAATGATATAATGTACAACGATAAATATGGCAAGCGTATACTACAATAGTACAAATGTTACATTTTATTATGGCGCAGTGTATCAATGTTTTCTTCTTTGCTTTAAACGGTAATTGATGTGTTTCAAATTTATGGCGTATTCCAATGTTACGCGTTATCCAATAAACACTTGAGATAGCGCAAGTTATCACGTTGTTTAGAAATACAGTAAGGTTTTCTGTTACTGAGACAAAAATATTTTTTTACGCACTTATATTACTCACAACCACATTTAGTAGAAAAATAAGACAATATCAAAATAAAATCAATAATTCTTCTTCTCCTCTATCGAATTAAGAAAGATTGACTTACTATATTGAGACAAGAGTAACTTATATAAATGTAATGTCGAAGTAGACGCGTAAACGATATCTTTATACTGTTATTGCGACAAATATTATCAAATGCCTCGGTGGTCGAATTGGTGAGACGCCCGCCTAGAGTTTAGGGAGGTCCAGGTTCAAACCCTGGCTGAGGTAATATTTTTCGCAATAACTTTTCTGTATTATTAAAAATGCCAGGTATGGTCAAGAAAACACTGACGTTGTTAATTATCGCTGGTGATATTGAAGAATTTTCGAAATTTTCATTCGCATACTATGAAACTATAGTTATTCTGAAAAAAAATCGAAAGGTGATATCATTTTGGCCGGTACTGTATATTCCAAAGTGAGTTTCTCTTGAAGTTTAATTCCTTTCAACTTGCCGATTTTTTGAAACCGACAATTAAATCCGGGAATACTAAGCGCACGGTGGCGGTGGCGAGGTCGGAATTCGACGGCAAGACAGAAGTCAGAAACTCCGGGACCGTAGTACAGCGCGACGTCTCGTGTAGTCTTCCAAGTCTCGGTTTTATCTGCATTATTAACCGGTCGAAACCTCACGGCTGTGTACTTAAATCCAATCTAGAAATCCCACCCTTCTAGTCTCCCACTTTGCTAACCTCGGAGAGAGAGAAAGAGAGAGAGCAAAGGTCGACGGAGACTGGCAAGGGCGATTACCCTCCATTATTCACACGCTCAGTTCGTATCGCTGAGTGATACCCGAGAGAAACTTGTCGAACATCCTTCTGTCGTTCGGCGATACATCGAACTATATTACGTCACCATTCGCGGGCGATTGTCTCGCTATTGGCGTAAATCACCGGTTTTATTTGGGAAACGATCGATTTCTTGGATCCTTACTTTCTTTTATTAAATGCCAATTGTGTTTTTACTAGCAATTTTAACTGTTCACTTAGCTGCAAGATTTTTTGACGCACTTTTCACGAGCTAATGTTTTCACTTCTTTGTAATTTTTTATGAATTCAATTAAAAAAAAAGTTCACAGTCCGAAATTCTCAATAATCGATGTCGTATTCATATTACTTGTAATTGAAAGCTAGCAATTGAATTTTATTCATGTAATACTCTTCGAAAGATTACAACTGACTCATATCAGACGTTATCTCGTTAGTGAATAATTTCCTATTGAAAATATTCGATACGAAAATGTAACGAACGAACGTTATTATTAGTCGAGTACAACGACAATGATGACGACATCGACACAATTCTCACAGTGCGGACGATCAGCTTAACGTCAGTTGACAAAACTAAGATCCCCATGTGCCACCTGAAATAACTCGCGACCGCACGTCTCTCGTCACACTGTAACTGTATCGTAGGAATCGCGGTAAATGACGACAATTTCTCGCCAAGACATAAAACAATTTATAACGATGCTGCATGCGTATAGCACACCTGAAACAATCGGTTAATTGTTTCTTAATTAATTTATGAAAAGTGACCTCGAGACATCAACTTGATAATTCACTAATATCGTTGTATAACTCGTATGAAAACTTGGAGTAAAATATTTGGTTGAATGTATAAGACACTTAAGATTATCTTCACGACGTTCCACTGTGTGAGGTGGGATATTTAATTACTGGAATTAAGAATTTCCTATATCATACAAGGAAAATGATGTAATAAGAAAAACATATGCCGCAATCATTATTATATCAATACAGATCTGCGGCATTACTGGGCATTACTAGGCATTTTTTGGGGCATTAGTGAATGTTATTTGGCCTTGCTGAAGCATTATAAAGAATCTAAAGAGCAAATATAAAATAAAACAAGGTTACGTAAGATACAATAATGTCCACTGGGCATTGCTGTCGAATTTTAGTACGCATTGGTGTACACGATTTCGATGAGTGGTTACCTTTCGATAATTTTATTTTCGTTAGGAGAGCATCTGGGTGAATGCATACGTACATGGTGTAATATACAAACATCCTAATCTAGTTTTTATTTGTATATTTCGTGCGGAGAGAACGTTACATTTCCTCGTTTAAAACTGTAAGTCAGAGATAAAGCGCTGATAAGGAGGTGAAATGTTGGTTTTGTTGGTCATAGTTAAACTTTACAAATTTGGCCTCGTATGGGAGGCAAATGACGACACGAGAAAAGGATTAAACAAATAGAATTCACGCCACCTTAGCCCAGTGATATCTTCACATCTGTTCATTTTTATCACGGTCACCACATGCATTCTGTCGTTTTTCCTTATCACGCTTGTGATGGGTAGCCAGTGGCGTGGGAATTGGAATATCCGATATCTTTCGGGCTCCATTTTCAAGATTCTACTTCCGACGCTTTCATTCATATGCAATACTGTTCTTCAGATTTGGTTCCTTGACTACGTCCCGAAAGAACTTACGCCCGACTCTGGGATTGAGTTGACGGGTCTACATCTCATTTGATCTCTTCTCGCAAGTAACATTATGTTAATTTGACGATCGTGTTAAGTGACTGTGAAAAATTATTTCATCGTTTCGACAGCAAGCGTGTAAAAATCGATTTCCACGAAACTTGCAATATACGATCATTTTATTTAAAAAATCCCGATTATTACCAATAATAATGCGCATTATTTGACGCCAGTACATGACTAATAATAATTAAGCTTACAGTCGGCCATAACTGGCAACGTGTTTTTTAACACAGAAACCTGGAGTGTAGGGGAAGTCCAGGTTCAAACCTTGGTTGAGATAATATTTTTAGCAATAAATTTTCTGTGTTAAAAACACGTTGCCAGTTATGGTCGATTGTAAATTTAATTATTGTTAATAATAATCCGGTGTTGATCAGAATTAGTTGCCATATTTGAATTAAATCAATATAAATCAATTAGAAACTTAAACGCCATCTAGGACCTGGCATAGGTGGTGGCCAATTAAATTACTAAGTGAATCCATATACCGCCTTTTTTCACCCTGTCCTATCCCTAAATCAATATATTTGTTGATAAAATCGCATCAAGCATAATCCACTTTTATCAGAGATAGATTATTCAATATCCTGCCAAGAATGTTAATTATGTATTGAAATCTTTTCAAAATGTTATTACTTTACTGTTATTAGAATTATCCATTTTTTAAATAAATGCTATCCGTGGCAGAATTAATTGACAATTATACTTATTAATATATTTCACAGCTTGCCCGCAAAAAATAATTCGTATAATTTTATCGCCGTAATTAATTTACCATTTCATAATTATATGGATTATGATTTTTCTCTTATTATTAAACGTCATTACTTGTTCCTTATTAGAACTATAAATATATTCGAAACATTCCGCGATGTTATTCTACGATATTAAGCGCGGTACCCGCGGAGAAAAGAAGCATGATTATTTCACGTAGACAATTATGTTAGCGGTACAATTTCGTTCTCTCATCGTTATTGAAAGCTGCACTTCCTGTCATCGCGACATCGCTCTTCGAGCGTGTTGCGGAGGTATCTGTCCCCGCATATCGCGGGGTAGAAGAAAGGAGTCTCGGACTGATTGTGAGAGCTTCCCGAGAATACCCAGTTCTCAGACAGTGAAACTTAATTAAAAGCACGCGCGATGATTATTTGCGTAGCCACCGTTCGTCGTTTATTTTGGAAATTGCGTCGCTTAGACAACGCTTTCTCACCAACGGGTTTGGAATCTTTTTCGATAAAGCCGCGCGGAATGCTTCCCTGAGAAGAGCTCTCTGGAAATCTAGATACAGTACAGATAGATTTGAGAAAGCGTGTTATAATCAATTCTCCCTCTGAACAATAATTAAATGAACGGACAAATAAAAAAAGAGGAATTTATGAAGATTTCATTAATATTAAAAAATGAAGCAAATCGTATGCCTTTTTGAATTTCAATAATATTGAATCACATTGAGAAGTTCGTATTTTCCATTTTCAAAATATGAGCTAGAATTGACAAGCAAAGAAATGGCAATTAATTAAAACAGTTAACTTTGTACATTGAACGTCGTAGCGATATATTCCGAAAATATTTTGACTAATCTGCGTAATATCGCGTATAAGATTAATTCTATTTATTGTTTATTCGGCACCTTTTCATTTCTTTGTTACAATTCTTTTAATAATTCAAATAACTGTATAACGCGACTGTAAGCGAAATTGGCGAAATAACCGAAAGAGAGATCTTGTCGATGTACAATTGAAAACGCCGTAGCACTCGTGTTAGACGCTTAAGGGATGAAGGGGTTATCGCTCCGCGCTGGAACAAGGGAGACAGAGCGAGAGAGGGATAGAGCGAGCGCACGTATGCCGGAAGGGTACGTACGTCGACCAGAGAGGAAGAAACGACAGGGTGAAGGTAAATGAAGAAAAAGGGACAGAGAGAAAGAGTGTCCACGAAAGGGTAGGATCCGCGTGTGCGCGCGCGCGCTCGCGAGAGAGAGAAAAAGAGAGAGAGAGAGAGAGAGAGAGAGAGAGAGAGGAAGGGTGCGACGAAGCCGCGTTGGGGCACAGTCGAGGGGGGGGGGGAGGAGGCGAAGCGTCGGCTAGAATAAACACATAGATGTTTTCTTTGTTCCTCTAAACTAAACAACCAACGAGGAATCTAAACAGAGGCCAGAACCCAAATTCAATTTGGTCGCCGCCTCCGTCTCTACCTTCAGCTGTTCTACGGACGAAAGGTATCCCGCCCCCCTCCTCCTCGATCCTGCGCCCTATCTGTCCATTTCACCCTTATACACTTAACGCTGCAGGACGGTACCTAATATTTACCACGCCTCTCTTATACCGGATAACCGACCTCGCACACGCACGCACTTGGCCCTTTTAAACAATACGCGCTAATGCACGCCGCGTATGCGAGCCTCGGATGGGCGGGCGTCGCTCGGTGTGATTATCTCGCGGATCTTTCTTCATCCCGACGGCCACTTTGAAACATCTCGAACACATCGAGTGAATGTATATTTAATTGTACAATTTTCTGTTGACCGTACGCTTATATATACCGCCTTTCGTAACGTTTACTGCGAGGGGGAAAACCGCTGACCAAAATCTTGTACACGCACCGGCATAAATGCTGTCCTTATCCTTGTGAGGTGCACGCACACAACTAGAGTCCCTGTAGTTGTGTGCGTGCACCTCACAAGGATGGGGACAGCATTTATGCCGGTGCGTGTACACCAATGCCCACTAATGCCCAGTGGGCATTGCTTTATCTTATTTTATCTTCATAATGCCCCAAAAATGCCTAGTAGTGCCTAGTAGTGCCCAGTAATGCCACAAATCTGTACACCACAATGCCCTCGGCGGTTTCTCCCTCGGTTTACTGGGACTGATACGTCACAGCTGTTAGATTGAGTTTTCTATCGCGAAACAGCGTGAATTTAGGTTGGGATGTGCACAGTTTACAAGAAATCCACGGTGAGATGTGCGAATTAATTGAAATCTAGACGTTACACGCGAATTCGTTGCACTGAACAAATAAGTTTCTTTCAGCCGATACAAACAATTGTCGAAAAGGGAATTCTGAGCGAAACAGCTTATCAATAATATCACAAGATTATACAAATATTTGCCATCCGCTCTCTTTTATTACTGCGCAACGATATTCATATATGTATATCGCGGAGGCGAGGAGGAGCCACGTTTGCTTGTATCAAGATCGATCGGCAAAAAATCGTTCTCCTTTTTTTCTCTCCTCGCTATCGTGGGCGGACAACTCTTCTGCATGCTAGCGGAAATCCATTCATTTCGATATTTAACTGCCGCTGCGCCGTTTATTCCGTAACCTAGCGCGATCACGTATCTGATATCAGTCGGCGCGGCGACGCGACGATACGTGCGAAAGGTACGTACGTCAATACGTTGGACGGCAAGAAATTATAACAACGGAGCAAAAGTCTATTAGGATTTTCATTTCCTGAATAAATAAAACTCGTCGAATCGTTTAATACGCCGGGGAGGAATTCGCACGTGCATGCGCTAATCCCTGCTTTCCTCGTCGGGGGATAGGAACGTGTATATGAGCACACCGTCGACGCGAATGTGTACCGCCGGTGGTGCCTGTGCGTGTAACTAAAGCTTGATTCACATCGAGATATTCCTATCTTCTTTGCCGGTCCGTATCCGCTCGACGGACTTGACAATAAAGTTCGAGAACGAAAAAATTTTGGTTAAAAAAATACCTTAGTGATGGAAAGTGGATTAACAGAGCGGCGTCTACTGTGCGAAACAGGTGCGAGTGCATGCAAACGTTCGACGTAAATACTTTGAGCAAATGGTGCAATTAAAAGCATCGTCTGCGGAATTGATCTATTTTTCTTCCCAAGGACATAATTTCGCTCTTGATGTAACTTGGACGAAGGTATCTTATTGTTAGTTGGCAAACTTTGCGTGGTAAGACAAAGATCGTACAAATTGAATTCAACCATAAACGATGGCGTGTAACATGAGTTTGTTATTTCTCACAAACGCTTGTGTCGAAGACGGAAGAATTTATTTATGCTGAAAAATATCTTTTTTGATTGAATTTGGGTGTTGAAAACCTGCTATCTCACATTAGAAACCTGTCTCGTAATTTCCGCTATAATATTCAGGATAAATTTTAAAAGGAAATTCCCTCCGTGTATAATTGATGTAACAAGGATCAACATCTTCAAACGAGGAGAAACATTTTTAGTTAAGCGTCCTGGAGATCTGCGTGGGAGCTTTCTAGCTTCCTCTTGACACGATTTTACACTTGCTACGGTCCAACCGCGCAAAGACAATTGGAACAATCACGCGTAGAGTTTCGTCGAGAGTTTACGTTCGGCTGAACGCGCAGCCCCGCGAGTCCAGGATCGAGGAAAGATCGAATGCCATATCGCGGCTGTGGATCGTTGAAGGACAGCCTCGGCGGTAGCAGAAGCGAGTCCGAGGAAAAAAGGGAAGTGAAATTAAAAAGTATCCTCTCGCAGAGCGGTGCGGCCATCGCGGAGGCAACGTGCAGGTCCTTCTCATCCCTTGCCCCGAATAAACGCGTACATCCTCTATTCTCCCTTGTAATAATCCCTTCCGGTTAATCTGCTCCAATGTAGCCTGCAGCGAGTATCCGATGAACATCGTACATACCCCCCATCCAGCTGCACGTCGGCAAAAGTACCGGCTTCCTGCGCCGGTACACACTTCACATTGTAGGGTAGAACCACCGCGCATCCACCCTGCCCCGTCTCCCACGTTCTTCCGTGAAAAATGAGTAAATAAATACAAATGTGCGGAACTCGCGCGGTCCGTCATTGAGGAAGAGCAGGTTGCGCAGGTTCTTGTTGGAACCGCCTGGAGCAAAAACAGAGCCGTGTATTTGAAAAGAAAAGGGCTCGCGGGGTATATACCTAACGTTTGTCCGAATTACGAAAATAATATAAAGCGAGGCAAAGTATTGAAAAAGCCGTAGAGAAAATAAATGGTGAAGATGGAAATTAGAATTGAGAGAGACAGCCTTTCTTGGCGCGTTCTTGAGCCACGTAAATGTTGTAAAACAAAATATATAACAGCGACGTGCCCGCAAAAGCGAGCTTTTCAAGTTGCAGAAGAAGAGCGAGAAAAGGAAACGTTTTGCAGTACTGACTAAAAAACAAACTGCATCTGTAGACGATTGGATTTATTTCACATTTGACTGAATTGTGTTGAAAACACGAAACGGAGAGTGCCGTGAAAGAGAAGAGATGGACAGTAGGAGCGCACGAAAAAGCGCGACGGGCAGGTAGTTTCTGGGTACCTTCCTTGTACCAAGTAAATAATGTGCATTGACGTACGGACGGCCGAAATTATAAATGAGAAAATGTGAAAGAGACACGGCTCATTTTACGCAGTGCGCCCGCTCAACAGAAAGTGTGCTATATCTATAAACAAATATATACCCATATGTATACCACGGTTCAGGAGGAACACGATATTCACTCGCTGGTCCTGGGCAAAGAATGTTAAGTAGCCCAGTGCGCGTTTCCCCTTCGCTCCCGCCCCCATGGCCACCTCCTCCGTCGATCCTTCTGATATTTTCATCTATCCGTGTAAATGTACTTAGCGTGCGCGCAAGCTGCCGAGCCGGCAAGCTTTATTACGTGAATTTGGAAGCGCTGTAAGCGACTGAAGGGGATGAGCACGGGAAGGGTGTACAGAGGGAAGATATACGTTTCGCCGGTTTCGCGCGCGGCGCGGCGCGGCGCGGTAACACGGGGGTCGGCGGCGGGTGGCCGCGGGAGGGTGGCGGCTGGATAGCCGCTGTACCGTGCCAGCTCTGAGAGACCGGCTCTTCATCCCGTGGATATGCATTTTCCGTTCCCAGCCCGGCCCGACCTCCCTCTCCGTGCCATTCCTCACAAGCGGCTTCTCCGTGCTATCCTCTGTCGGTTCCTCTACCACTCCCGCTCCCTCGTACTTACTGGATCGTAGATGAGCGATAGACGGTGTGCACGCGTGTATGCGCACAGGAGCGCGGGAGTACTGTTAATTCGGTTTACGAGCTCCTATCAGGAATATAAGGGAAACGAACGACTGGCATGGTGCGCCATTTCAGAGCTGAGGCGAGTGCACTGCATTGCATACTCTCTTAAAAGAGAGAGAGAGAGGTAGAGGTGGGAGGGAAAATAGCTAGTCGAGGTTGAGGTTGTCCTCGAAGTGTTTTGCGAGTAGCTTTATCGTTTACACATCGGCGGGCACCGGTGTTAACACAAGAGGACTGTGAAGGGGACACTGTCGTGAGAATTTTGCCGATGTACGGTGACGCGACTTCTGGAGGGGTAGAACGAAACCGCTGCATTTTTAAAGCGTGCTTTGTAGCGTGTGGCACCGAACGTAAAAGCGATCCCTTCTGGAAACGATCGTCTTCACTTTGATATTTCGAGAAACGCGAGTAATCTGTTTTTAAAGACTTCGTCCGCACTTGCAGAAACCATTTAAAATAAACATTAGATAACCAACTACGGCCGTAATGTGCGGACGAAAGACCACTGAAAATGCGTAAGTAGCAGAGAATTGTATCGCTGAAATAGTATCGGATAGCGTGCATGTATCAGATGGCAGAAAAAAAAAAGATAATCCCGTCGAGACGAAACGTAAGCAGTATATATTATACCGCCGGATGTTCCAGGATTACACCAGAAATTAAAATAACGTCACCGTCCGCGACCGACCGAACTTATCTCTTCATTCTTCTAATTTTCATTCTGCATAGTGGAGCGTATTGGAGGGTTCTCTTTTTAGGGAGAGACCGAGGGGGAAACCGCTGACCAAAATCTTCTACACCAATGCCCATTAATGCCCGGCGGGCATTACTTTATCTTATTATCTTATTTCATCTTATTTATCTTATTTTATCTTTATATAATGCCCCAGCATGGCCTAATGCCCAAAAAGTGCCTAGTAATGCCTAGTAATGCCCAGTAATGGGCATCATTATATGTACACATATGTACCACAAATATGTACACCTAAATGCCCACAGCGGTTTCCCCCTCGGAAGAGATACATCGGAAATGTTAATTCCATCGCGTGGTGCAAGGCGGGCATCGTTGTTGCTCGCAACGACGTACGTGTCGCCGGCGGCGTTACGAGCTGGTTAAAAAGAAATTGTGCATATACCGTCGGTATATACAGGAAGGTAATTGGATATCGCACATCTCTCGGACGCAACATGCACAACGAACACCGTTGCTGATATGTCGAGACTCTCACGGCAGCGACTTACTACTTGGAATTGTTTTCGCGTTCGAGATTACAGCGCGCTGCCACCCGTCTCCTTTTCCTTCTCTCGTTCTCGTACCCCCCAGGGGGGTATAAGCACGCGATAACAATCTGATTCATTGACACAACATTTTAACCGCAAATTATTGGATTAAGGGATCATAGATTCTTAACGCACAATGAATCTTAATCCAGGAAACGTTATCAGTGGGTACGACACTGTGATCGCGGCTAAAACATTACAATTAATTTACACGCAGCTTGAAATATCGTATACGAGAAAAGTTTCTCTTGATTTATTCTGAAAATCGTGTGATTGTGGGACAACATGGCATTTCGAACTTTATGAGAGTTTTTTGAAAATTTACCATACATTTTTCTAGTAAAATGTATAAGTATAATTACTAGTGAAATGTATGGTCAAATTTAAAAAAACTCTTATGAAATTCTCGAAATACCGTGTTGTCCCACGTAGTAAAATGTATACTAAGCGGAGAAACGAAAAACATAGCCGAGTAACCAACAGCCCACGGCTAAACACGGCCATCTTCTTTCGCGAGTTTTCGCTGCGATATATACACATGTTATTTATCGTTCGTCACGTATTCTCGAGGCCAGCGTGCACCAAGTGTAACTATAGCATGGTAGGAGTCGCGGAAGAGCGAGGGGATGTCGCGGTTAGTTTGCATTCGCGTTAGTATGTGTCGTTGATTCTCGTAATGCGCCGCCGCGAGTATCCGTCATCAGCGATACAGTAAATTGCTGCATTGGTTAACGTATCTGTTCGATACGCTTAAATTATTTTCGCTGCTTCAATGCCCGATGAAAACCGCCGCGCATATCGCGCAACCTCTCGCGATATCGTCCGCGGTGTTTCGTATTACATCTGTAACAAATCGTGCCTTAAAAAATAACCTGATAAGGCGATTATTTAACAATCTTTTATTCTCCAATGTAGGAAATTAATAATCGACACAACTGGCGAATTATAATTGATAATATTGTCCCGTCTGTTTGCCGATTTCGAACTGCGCGCCGATCCGGATTGTCGGCTTTTTTAAGTCACAGAACTATCGATACGCCATTTTATTATTTGATATTAATAAGTCTAATATTTTATTGTCCTCAAGTTTTCGCAATAATACGTTTAACTCTTTGGATTTTTTAATGATGTATTTATTATGCATTAAAATAATTTTGAATTCAGTTGAAATATTACGTTACACTCGGAACTTCCGAATAATAAATCTCGTTAGAAAATTGTTAGACGAGTTAACATCACTTTATGAAAATCAGAATAAATGAGAGCTCTTTATAAATCGTAGAGTACATAATTATCTGCCGTTTCTCCGTGATTATTTGCGATTCTTCTAACATTCCCGTTACAGCAAAATTAAAATTATAACAGGTTAAAAATGCAGAAAGAGGCGGCAACTAATTAAAGATTGCGTTATTCATTAATATGTAAATTTTGCGCTGGTGCCGCGAATTAAAGAAACCTCTCCGACTGCAAGAGGAAGTCTCTCATCCTCCCGCATCTCTTACCCGGCCGCAGAACCGTGGGTCTTCGTGGTTGGATCTTAAATTCATTTTATTTCCGGCCGAACGATCCCGGCGAAAAGGTTTAAACGATTTATCATCTGCGAATCGTGCTTTGGTCAGGCGCTTCTTTCGCAGAATACCGAAACTTTGCCCGCGCCTCGTCTCCTTTGACTTGTTCTCTTTCGTCTCTTTCCCTTTCGTATCTTTATTGTTATAAATACACGGGCTTTCTGTACAACGCGAGAGTTATTGAGGTTGCTGAAATTTATGGAACTACGGCATTAAAATCATTGAGATACATCATCATGAGTCGTTGGTATATACAACTTTTCCACTAATTGTTTCAACTAGATATATCTATTGTACGCAATACCTAAAGAAATTATTTAACAAAATTTCAATGGCACATATTTTGGTATCTGTAAACATTCTTTTATTTATTCGACAATCCAACTATTTCAGCGTTTATTTTCATGTTAAATTCTGTACGTTATCAATAAAATCTTTGCATAAGCCGCGACGAAGCACGAGTCCCTTTCACGCCCGCGGGACACCTCGTTCCGAGACTAAAGGGAAGTCAAATATATTTCTCGATAAACGAACCGTGGCGAAGAAGGGAGGCTTTGACGGAAGGGTTGAAGCGACGTCCTGGGTCGATCATCAAAACGCGGGGAGGAGAGGCAGGGAGAAGAAGTCGCGCAGGAAGCGACAGGGCTCCGGACTATCGTTATCAACAATTCAATGATGTTTAACTTATTTATGTCCCGTTAAATGCCGGGGCTAATTAGATGGCGGCGCAAAAGATCTCTCGTACCCTCGGCGGGGCCCTTTTCCAAGGCTCGGCGTCTCCCGGGGTGTAATGGGAGTGGGAGATCGGGGGCGGCCTCCCATAACCAGTCGGGAGACAGACAATGGCAAAGAATGGGCCAGGAGTCGCTCTGAATAGGCCTCAAGACACTGAACGCTATAATGCGAAAGACTCCATTGTGAGACGGGCAGTTAAGTGCTCCTGTCTGGTCTCCAAAACGAAGTGGGCTACGCTCGGTCTTGCGCCCTTTCATCCCGATTCTCTCGGTCTCTGCTCATCACCTCGTCACCTCCTCGTCAATTCGAGGAAGGTGGCGGTTGCGGATCATCCGCGGAGTTGCGGAAACTGCGGGGCGCATTCGGTCGTGCGTAAAAACGCGGAAACATAACGATAGCCGCGAATTCTTTCAACTGGACTGATAATTACAGACATCTTTCATTCACCCTGCAGCAACTTTGTTTCCTTAAAAGACAGTTTTCTACAAATGAGTATAATACGCACATAATATGTATACTAATGTGAAATACTCTGGTATAGATCATTAGTAAAATTTGTTGTGTCTGCATAAATACACTTAAGTGCAGTTACAGCAATTAAACAAGTTGTTAGCACAAGCGAATAGCGAAATATATGCATGTCCAATGAGAATATCTGGTATCGGTGGAAACAGAAGTGCTGTTTGTGTTGCTAATGCATACATATCGAAAAATAGAATGGCCTCTCCCCCGTAATTTTTTCTATCGCAAAAGGATTATTCTGCCGAACTCTGAAATAACAAGCGCGGCGCTCTTACAATACGGTACAATAATATCTGAAGTTGAGAGTGCTAGTATGCGAGCCTCGAAAAGGCGGGACCAGTTTCGAGATGGCTGGGAACAGATGGCCGATCAGATACCGAGGATTAAGAGAAGAGTAACACAACCCCCCGAGGTACGAGAGAAATGTGTATTAATTTTTCAAGTTTTTTAATTAGCGAATGTCTCCGTTCCGCCTTTCGGCCGGGACATTTATATTAGAACTGCTCTCTCCTGCCTTTTCTTCTATCTTTCTCCTTTCTCTATGTTGAAGCGTTGTTCCTCACCTCCAACAGCCGGTTACTTTCTGAGTTGCCAGCTTCCTCTCTCCTCTTCGCTCTCTCTTCTTTCATTCGTTCCGCTCTTGCTCATTTTCTCATTTACTCTCCCCGAGATTTGAAACGCAATGCCTTCCGCCAAGCAGGACGAGCTAATCTGTTATTCGTAATTACGCATTAAATAATTATTATCCGTGTGCCACGATGTGCGTATGTGCCAGTTGGATCGAATCGCGATTTATAATCTGTAAAAGATGTGTCAAGTTTGCCGAAATTTTGAAAATCACAGTTTTTCCTAATATTAAACATTCAGATATTCTGTTTAACAATATTATTATATTGTATAATATTATACATTATAATTGTTAATTATATTAATCGTATTATATTAATGACGTAATTGTACAAATTAAATAAACAGATTTGTACGAATCATACATTATACGATACCATGCCATAATTACGTATATTATGTAACAAAGAGGAGCCTAAAAGTTTGTTACCAAAAATTGTCTTGGCAAATAATCGCATATTAAAAACTCAGTCAAGTATTATACACTGTTTTTCGCTCGGTGTCCAGTGGCTCACTCATTAGAACGTCGTACGATTGATACTGTGAAATATCGAACTTCTTGAAATCGATAGTGAATATCCGTCGCGAGGACAAAGTCTCCTGGGTGGTCCTGCCGAAGGGAGCCCACATTCAAATCGAATCGAGATTTCGTGGGGTTTTCCGTAACTCCGCGAGGGAACCGAGGGGGAAAGGAGGCTGAGGGTGGGGGGGGGGGCGGATTGACTCGCCCGTATTTATTGCTCCGTACTTCTGATTTTCATTGGTCTGATGCTGCAGCACCGCTCGCCCCGGTATCCCCGAGCGTTCACCCCGGTATCGCGGAGGCGCACTCCCGCCAAACAATAGCTCCCATATAATTGCTTTTATAGCTCACTGAACGCTAAATATTCCATACTTTTCTTTCAGCTCCACGGTCCCGTCGTTCGTTCCCGATCATCAGCGAACCGATTGGGTAAATAGAGTCGCGAAGAGCCCGCTCGGGGGTGACTTGTTCCAAGACAGATCGAAAGCGTACTCTCGGCGGGCGTAAACTCGAGCGGTTTAAATTCCGCCGAGCGGCTTCCTCAGGTTTCCCTTTTTTCTTTTTCATATGCATCGAAAACAATTCAATGTCCGGGTGAAAGAAAAATTGACATTCAAGAGGTACGTTAACCAGACGAGGAGAGAAAAAAATTTTGGCGAATTCTGTCAATCGCTAAACGAAAACTTTTCAATGAAGTAGGCGGCGATCGCGGCTCTATGTCGGCGTGCCCACCCGACCGACGTCAATTACGGATTCCTAACGTCCCGAAAAGCGACGGGCGAACCCCCGTAACGAGGCAGTTTGTCCAGCTGCTCGAAACCGCCCTCGGGAAAGAACTCCGACGTCCACGAAAAAGGAACGATCCGTCCCGGCGCGTTTCCCGCGGAACCTCATTCGCCGAGCTTACCGCCGACGACAAGAGCGATGACCAGGGTGAGAGATCCTCTCTCACCCTCGTCGAAGCCATTCGAACCGATCTCAGCATCCCCCCCCCCTCTCCCCCGGCCCCTCTCTCTTTCGGCGTGGCGCGATCCCGAGGTCTTTTTGTCATCCCTGCCCGTAGATCTCGCCACCCCCGAGGCTCCCCGTCACTTCGGTGACCATTCCGGGGCTCTCCTCCGACCAACCTGCTGGAAGCCGCCCTTCCAGTCGTCGTCGCTACCTCCTGTCGATACACGACAAGCTAGGCTTAAACGCCGCCACTCCGGGGGTTGTAATTTTCGCAATCCCGATGAAATTAGGCGCTGCTTCTTTCGGCAACCCGGGGAATCGGACTTTATTGCTAAATACCACACGATCAGCAAATTCACACCCTCTCTTTGGCCTGCACGCGCTTGTTCCTATATTGTAAGTGCCGACGACCGTAAGGGAACGCACTTACGCACGTGTATACAGCAGAAATAACTGTATCTCCCAAGGACTTTTTAATTTGGCATGTGATAGAGTCCTATAAATTATATTATATATTAAATACAACGTAAATATAATTTAATACTGTCAATTGTTTAAGTAAAAGATCTTTATATCTCCTTCTTGATTATATCGCATTTCATATTTAAATATAATTTTTACTAATTTTCTTAATTCAATGTGTTAAATTAAAAACAAATATCACAAATATTTCCGGACACGGTTTCGCGTTTCTTACATCGTAGCGTACGCATTCCTCGGTGAAATTCATATGAGCGCGCCATTAAAAAGTCTAGAGTCGAGCGCTTACTTTTGAAAACGTGATTCCGCAATCACGATTCTTGAAACAGAAGGTGTGAGGCAACGGTTTAGTCTCTCTATCGGCGGCTTGATCCACACGGAACCACATGCCTTCCCTCTCCACTATAAGAGGTCCACCCTTCCAGACATTCTAGCTCGCGCAGCAAACCAGGGTAATGGTTTCTCGATTAAGCCATGTTCACAATGGGATTAAAAACGACCGGTAGACCGCTGCTGACCATGCCATTCGTAGCTGGGAACTATCCCTTCTTTATAAGCGCGAAGCATTTGCCCGATCTATTCACATTGTAACGCGCTACGAATTAGCAAACTTGTCTTGCTTGCCATTACACTTTTCTAAAAATAGTTCTCATTATTATTTATTCTAATATGATCCGGACGTCGATTAGTATAAAACGATAACTAATTTAATGATTATAGAATCTTTACAAGCTTATAGCTTACTTCTGATTGTTTTATTTAAAAACATTTAAAACAATGCTTGGTTAACAGTTTATTAAAATTACATTTTCCTGATTAAGGTATTCTGCGTATTCAGGAAAGTATTTAATTGTAGAGTCGATAAATTAATTTGGCTCGTACTAGTTTGGCGCATAATTAAATTTGAATTAAATTCAATTCGAAAGTAGACGTTCTACATCGCGCATTTCGAGAATCGTATGTTTCATCGAACGAGTATAAATATCGTGTTTTACACATATAGATAAAATCGGTCGTGAGAGCTAAGAAAACCTCAAACATGGACATGGGTCCTACTAAGGACAGTCACGGATCAGGAGTCTCGCCGCGCCTTTCTAATTAACGTCACCTTCGCCCCTAAAGTAAAGAGGGTTTCCATAAAGGAGTCGACCTTTAGCCTCAACACCTCAAGCTCTTCTCGACCTGGCTATCGCTCACCCCTTTTTTTTAAAACCATTTCTTCGCCACCGGCGTCTCTGCGGCTGCCAGCAGACGGCGTCGGCGGGGATGAAGATTAATTCGTTCCGTCTTAATCGTATCAAAGTTTGAGAGCCGAGTCAGGCTCGGCAGGCCCGTGCTCAACGCGAAACGCCTTCCATCCCCCGCGTCACTCTTTGAAGCTGCACCACTTCATATCCAACGCCGGCCACCTTCCAGAAGTCGCGCGCCCTCCTTGCACTCCCCTACCTCTCTGCAACTTTTTACTTTTAGCCTGACCCTACCGCTCGTCGTTTCTTCCCACCTCCGCGGCCTCTTTCTGTTTCACCTCGGCGTCCTTTCTTCCCCGCGATGCATCTCCGCGCGCGCCTCCCTTTCCTCCCCTCCTTGCCGGGATAATCATATTTAATAATGTCTCCAAGTATTTTTGCCCCGCTGTCAAAGTTAAGGCGAGAAAAGTTGGCGGGAAAAATGGCGGAGATGGTGCGCCAAGTTTTTGGTGGATCGGCTGGTGCGGCCGGGAAGTGACAACCCTTTTTATTTAGGGCGCAACTTCCAGTAGGCTTGAATAAATCCAATATTGTAGAAGGGGATTCCTGAAAATATCCGTTTGGCTGCTCTCCGTTCGCTGCCTTGCGCGTGTCGTCTTTAATGTAAGATAGATAATCTTAAAAAGACGATCTTATCATATTTTTGTTCAAATAAATTGTTTAACGATTGAAATGCATATTGAACACTGCGAATTCATTCGAAGAACGTTTTCCCGTTAGGGATACAAATGTGCACAAATTAAAAGTAACGTGTGCTATTTAGTGGAAATTAATTTTGGCTCGAAAAATGCACGGAAACCCTTTATGCCAAAAGAAAAAGAAGGCAAGAAAGGAGAGATAAAATTTGGCCCCGCTTGAAAAAGTGCTGCGCTTCCATTATTCGATTATTGCGCGATTCTACAATGCCTTAACCTCGCGATTTCGCGATACACGCGTGATTACTATTTTTCTCTTATTTCGTTGAACCGACGGGTTACACCGACTGCAGCTTGTGTATAATGCGCGCTCGAACGGCTGCATACGGTACGGTATATATTTTTTCATACTGAGCAACCAACGGTGAATGGATATTCTCCGCCAAAAACGAATTAAATCCAACTCTTTGTGCGGCCTTTTTTTTAAATACAAAGTTCGCGTGTAAATAATACCGTGCTGCGCGGCACATATTGTATTCAATATTCTCTAGCGAGCGAAATGCACGCTCGCCGACACACAAGCGCGCCGTGTAGGAGATCTGCGCGAGGGACTGCATTTTTTACATTTACATTTATTAACGGTGTATAAAGAGCATCAAATGGAATGGAATATTTTATGTAATTATATATATTTCCGTATCGAGAACTCTACCGAACGTTGCGCAGATGCAGTTAACATCAACTGAATACAAGGGAATAATTATAATTTTGCATTACGCCAGACATTTGCGTAAGGACGTAAAGTAGTGCAATGGCGAGATGTGTGAAACTTAACAATTTTCTGATACTGAACGTGAGTGGCGTTTAATGCAACCCTTTAGTCGTGCAACGTTTATTTATCGAGTAACAAATAAAGTCTCGTTAATTTTTAACTAAACGGGATTCAACAGAATTTAACTTTTGCCAAGTAATACAAGAAGAAAAAACAAATGCTTGATTACATATTAATATGAAAGTAGTTTGTACAGCGTCGACAATAAAAATGTTATTTTACGCGTTATCGTTTGGTTGTATTTATAATTATTATTAATTTTTCCACAGAAATATGGCGGCGTGCACGTGATTAATATCCAATCGTTCTTTAACTGATATTGAACTATAATAATTGGCTACTCTTTTATTAATATTGATCTCCACAAATTCTTTCTCACATAATTTGCTATAATAGGTTTCGACAGAAATACAGTAATTTAATGATTTAAAAGTATGATATTACGGTATAAATAAATAAATAGCTACCAATATGAGACATTGCAGCAATTGTCACTTTATCGAGCAGCTAAAACTATTGCGCTTTGTTCGACAAAGTCGTTACCCATAAGAATGTATCTTGATAATTTTTTTTACATTATTTTCTCGTATCCCTACACGTTCGTTGATGAAGCAGCAAGAGTGGAACACGCGTCAATGTCTAGGCGGTAAATATTAAGCAGCAAGCGGTACAATGGGGTGGCAACAAAAGGCGCCGGCGCGCTGAGGTCCCGGCAGGGTTGCAGTCACGCGCAATTTTGAGGAGACCGGCGTATATTTCGCGCTACCGTTTAATTTTTAAGCGTTTCTAATTAAAAGGCTAGTTAAACAAGGCGTGCGCGATTGCCCCCAGGGCGCGCGCGTTTTAAGCTCGCGCGCCGCTAGCGAAGACGAAGGAGACGTTATGGATGAGGGTAAGATGAAAGGGAGAAGACGTCAAAAGCGGATTGGTATAAGGCAGATGAAAGACGGAACAAAGTAGGAAATGCGACTATAAGATCGCTAACTAGGCAGAAAAATGGATGAGAAAGCAAAGAGGTTAAATGGATAAGGTAGGCAATCTTTTTCGCGAGACGACAAACCAGAATAAAATACTCGCGAATTGACAAAAAGTCGCTCTATTCAAGCAAAAGCATAATGGAGCGTAAATAGAATATAATTAAACGAATAATTAAACATTGACCTGTGAATGAAAGGAGAATATAGACACTAATGAGAATCCTTAAAATATCTCCCTATTTCGCACAAAAATCAGTAATAATGAAACTAACAAGGTAGCGATTTGACTCGCACCGAAAATATCGCGCTCTGGAGAAAATATCACGAGGAGGGACATCCATGAATGGTCGAGAGAGAGAGAGAGAGAGAGCGCGCGAACGAGCGAGCAGAAGAAGGGATGTTGCGGCTAGGATTGAGCACCATCCCTCATGCCAGAACAGCTCTGAGAGCCAACGATGGAAACAAACATCGCGGAATTACGAGTGTACATTCGCGAAAAGCCAACGAATGAGGCATGCGGCGCAAGGGGGTGGCGCGAGGGGGTGGAAGCGAGGGGGGTATCCGGGAAAGTGGGCATTATCGTGCCGCTATTACAGCGTGGACGCGAGTGTAAATACGCCCTGTGATGTATTCCGTAAGGCGTGGATTTCTCGACGCTTGTTGATCCTTGTTACAGCGGACACTTGTACATCGGATGCGGTAAACGTCGGGGCTTGGGTGAGGCGGAGAGGTTAAAGATAGACGGCGAGGACGAGAGAGAGATCGGGCAAGATCGAGGGGAAAACCGCCGAGGGCATTGTGGTGTAAAGATTTGCGGCATTACTGGGCATTACTAGGCATTTCTTGGACATTAGTTTGGGCATTGGGCCTTGCTGGGACATTATAAAGATATAATAAAAGTAATGCCCGCTGGGCATTGGTGTACAAGATTTTGGTCAGCGGTTTCCCCCTCGGAAAAGATGAAGCAGCACTTTTTAATGACGGAGATGCTAAGCTAAGAGTATAGGTTGCATACAGAGTTTTTATTCGTTCTCCATCTCTGTAACAAGTTGTAAGAATTTCTTAGATCGTAAGATTTATTTTTTGATATGTGTTTTCTCGAATTTTTATTCGCGCTCGCGATAATAAATTTATTATGTTATACGTGGCGGGAGGAGAACTGTTACTTTGTATCAAATTGTGAGCCGAAAATTGCTTAAATTTTTAATTTGATAAAAGGAATGTGTCGTCCCAAATTTTAACGAGTAAAATAGTAGCTGGATAAATATATACTTTAAGTTTTTATATATCGCGTTAACGATGAATGTTTGGCATTTTAAAAAAGGGTAGGATTTTTTGCAGAATTCGACGGGAGATTCGCAGACTCGGGAGTAAGTGAATCGATATATATAGAGGGATAAGCTCGGAGAAAGTTTCGCAGGATATTACGTTAATAAATAGCTTTGTTTGCCGAGCTACTTTTGCCGTAATAGAAGTTTCGCGGATCGTAGCCGAAACTCGCAAGTTTCCTCTTGAGCTGCGCGCAACATTTTTTGCGCGAATGCGAGTCTTTTCCTATCCTTGCGCTCAAATAGAATGTTTCGTAACGATTTATCAGGATCACCATGAGCCACGAAGAAAAGTATTTTCTAAAAGTTTCTCGGATATCTCACTATCTATTTATGCTGTAAGATAAAAAATTGTATTAATTTCCTACTTAAAACTTACGTTTCTAATATATACTTCTATAAATAACAAGTTTTCTATTTTCTTGAAAATAATTATTCATGTTCAGTTTGTGATCCGCGCGCGTATCGACTCAAAATTAAATTAACATGTAAGAAACGTTATAAAAGTTTCTCCAAGTATAAATATTACGATTGCTATATTTTAGATGAAGTTATATAAATATTATTAAAGTATTTGTATCTTTTACTATATTAATAATTCAATATAATTTGTCACAATAAACGTGCCACGATGACGTGTCTGAGCTCTTTCTCACTCCTGAAAAATTAGCGTTTCACACAGTGCAGTCCAATCCGTACCGACTCGCTTCGAAAATCGCGGCGATGCTCTCAGCTTAATTAAATGCGCAGGAAGGGAAGAAGGCTGTATATACGTCCAAAGGACAATTTCGGGGGATCAGTGGAATGGATCGTCTGCAAGGAGCATCGATGTGGCGAAAGGGACAAGAGAACGACAGGCCTCACTGGCCCGAAGTAGTTAGCTTAGTGATTTTGGCGTTTATTGGCTAGCCGTGACGCCTGTGCAAGATTGGTACCGCTCGCCGCGAACCCTTGGGACAGCTTGAAGGTGTTTCGTGTCTTCCTGGAGATTCCCTCATGGTTACCCTCAGTGCCACTCTCAACCCTTTCGAGAGGAGCGCAACTATAATTCCTTCAAGCTGGCCACTCTTCTCTCTAAGACTACACGCAATGTAGCCGCCGTAATGTGTGCTCTGACTGCTCGTGTCTGATTACCTTGTAACATTGAACACTACTTGAAGATGGTGCTTAATATATATTTTATATTTAAAACAATTTAAGATATTGAAAGGAATTTTTAATGACACTTCTCTCAGCGCATCGACATCGATCGTGATGCTCAAATCATTTATAAATATCTAGCTTGTATATTTTTATATTAACACTCTCTCTCTCTCTCCCCCCTCTCTCTGTCTACGTTGTAGTTGATACAAGGTTAACAAGTTTTAGATCGTATAGCTACACAACGTCTCCAAGTGCGATGTTTATGCACATACACGAACACAACGTTCTATTGTAAAGTTTATTGTATTTCCGTAATTAGCATAAAGAAACACGGGGCTCAAGATTCGGTGGGACGCGGCATCTCGAAAGGATGGTATATGTAACCATCCCTTTCCGCACCAAGAACTTAACCGTCACGGCACTGCAGTATGTTACTAAATGATCCAACCCACGGCTATTATCCACCCCCGGCCGCCCCGTCGTCTCTCCACACATTCACCTTGTCCCCCAATTTCCTATGCTCCGACGTTAGAATACGCAATTTAATACTCGACCAATTACATATACGAAATCTTGTTAGCACGGGTTATACCGCCGGGGATACCGGATTGGGAATTGGTGGGGGACGCGAGGAGCCTGACACCCGAGGCATTCTTCGAGGGTGTCTTAGAGGAGGCGGAAGAGAGCGCCGAGCGGGGGGGCCGGTCGTAGAAACAGGCAGGCATACAAACTTGCTCAATTACGATCCTCGATTACAACTATAAAATGCGATATTGTTCCAACTATGCCACCCCCTGCGCTTTCATTCTCTAGGTATCCACTTTCAAACCAACACGGCTTTCTTCGGTCTCTGACGACGCCGCATAAACCCGCGTTCTAATTCAACGGCGTGTCGTCGCCCCGCGGTGTATTGAAGACTTTACTTTACAGAAATTATTTAATAACTTATACGTAATAAAATTACATTCAAATATAAATACATTATATTTGAATGTAATTTTTCAAATGTGATATGAATATATTTTGCGACATGGTATTAAGTTATTTTCTTCGTTGTGCATATAAGATTATTAAACACGATCGTTAATCTAAAATTATACATAACGCGCACAAATTTGTTACACGATGAGCGAGCTTTGGAGAGAAATAGCCGTGCTTTTCTCGAAACAATACACAAACCGGGCGTCGGAAACAATTTTCGACAGAAGCCCGTGGAAATACAAAATCGCCTATTAACGGACCGAGTGTTTCGGGAATCGTGATTGATGACCGTCCCGGGCGTTGATAGTTGTCCATTAATCGCAGCGAAACGAACGTCATAGGGGTCAGGAGGGGGGTCGGTATGGGAAACGGCGATCAATGGTGAAATCCTTATCAGACCGAATGGATTGATAGAGCCACTTATCGGTACGGTCCGTTTGTACTCTTGACCGCCACGACACAATGGTACCTGCCACGGTTTGATATCCAGGGGGAAATAACCCCTCCGAGTATTTCCTCTGAGCTGTTTATTTCGGTGATAATGCAACTGTCTACTGCCCACTTGAACTAACGCAGATGTAACCGGATGCATATTTTATTAAGCGCTGAAAATCAATCGTTGGAAACAGGAGCTATTATATATCGTGGCAAAGTTACAACAAATTCATTGATACTTCAAAAATATTTAGTACATTTAATATTTTCAGTCGGTCTACGTTTCGATTTGATAGCGATATAATGTTGTTCAAAATTAACCAAGGCTTCTCTCTTGTTTCAGGTAACTATCCGAACATCCAAATAGTTGCACGCGTCACTGTGAGTAAATATCACCTTTAAAAAATTAGTTTTTTAAATAAAAAGGTTAAAAGGACGCCAAGTATATGTATAAGGGCCATCCAATCAAGAATTATTATATACAATTTAATTATTTAAATATATTTTGTTAGGGAACAAACATTTTTATCTTCTTTACAAAAGTAATATCATCAAATTGCGCCAACTAAAATGGATATTTATACAAATTATTATAAATACATTATCTTCTTCTATTAAAATGTTATATCCACATAATCGAGCATAGAATTTTCGAGCCTAAGACAGCCAATTCTGCTCAGGCTCTTACCAGAATTTATACTTTCGTCGATCCTGTAGAACGAATATCTTAATAGTCACGATCTTTCGATCCAAGATTTTATGACAAACGTAATCTATCAACAAGAGCGGACAAGCAATTTACACGCGTGTGTGAACAATACGGCACCTTTTAAATCGCGACCCGAGCTGGAGATTTGTAAAGTTCGTCCCCCTTAGCGTCATCTGATACTTTGAAAGGCACATAAACATACCGCATGCAACGAACGGTGGTCATTCTGCCGAGTCGAGTGTGACTAGACGAAAGTCGAGAAATAATTAACGACGTTCTCGAAGGGATAGTGGCGATCGCGTCGTCTTCAACGGCTACGCGCGGCGACCCTTCGCTTACCCTGAGGGACTTCGCGGAACGACGTCAGCTCCCCCAGCGAACTTCGTTCGCCGGCCATTCAGTTCGCATTTCGCAATACAGAAACACAAACTAGGGTCAGCGACCAACCGGTTAATGCTTGATGACGAACAAGTATCTCGTCTTCCGTAGACGTAGAGATTCCTCTTGCCCCGCGTGTTTGCCTAGAAATGCAAATAGCGTCAGATTTGCGCAATTAACCAGCGGCAGTTTTAAGATTCGTGATATCATCACGATGATCGTGTGAGAAAATGACCGACGATAAGTTAATCCAAGCACTGCATAAAGTAACATTTGCAAATCGGTCGCAAAGGTGGCTTGCTTGGCGGAGAGAAAAAAAAACTTAGTCGTAGGGCAACGTGAAGATAAGCGAGTATCCGAGGCTCGTTTGTATATTTGTTCTGATTTAAATGTAATATTCATAAAAACTTGAGTTGACTTTGCGAACGAGGTAGCAGTTACATTATAAGTTGTTGAACATATTGAATCTCGTCTAATGGTTGAAATTTCACCGCGTGATTCCGCGAACCAATCGACGGGCGAGCCTCGGATGGATGGATGGGTACACGGATGAAGGATGTGGACATCGACATCGCGGACGGACAGGTCAGATGGATGGATCCAGCGGGCCTCCTCCGCGTTAAGGTCAATCCTTCGCGCGGAGGTGCAGAAAAGTTTATTCGCCGCCCTCCGCCCGCATATTCTCGCGCGCTCCTATCTCCGTCCGCGCGGCTTTATATACATTACATAATGATGTTTATCCCGCCGTACCGACGGGAACAATCGTCCCGAAAGTAAATATTTAACGTTATTTCGCGCAATGTTTCGAAGAGTGCGGAACGAGTGGCGCGGCGGGGGAGGGCGCGAGGAGGGGCGGGTGATGAAGAGAAGCGACCGAGAATTGGATCTGGAGCAGAAGCGAGGCGGCGGAGGGCGGCGCCTTCGGGGGTGAGGGGAAACGAGCGTTCCCTGCGAGCGTTTGTCTTTGAATTTTATTCGAGACGCTGATAATACGCGCTTCCGCCGGGAATTGCGCGATTCTTGTTTTATACGGGAAGGTAAACGCCGCTGCGCGCCATGCATCGAATTTCAATGCTCCCTCGGAGTCGATGGTGAAGCGACGGTTCAGGCGGTTCAGCGATTCTGGCGGTTGGAAAATTTGAATTCCCTTTTATAAAGGACCAAGCGTGTCGCGTTGGAAAATAAAAGTCGTTTAGGATACGTGAGAATTTTATTCATTCCCGCGCGTGTATTTTATCGCGCGTAACATATTTAAAATATTGTCCACTTAAACCGGGGGGGGGGGGGGCGATTTTAATGACGACGCGTTTTGCGCTGTATCATTTCCGTATTATTGATCCGAGGTCAACAATATTCAATTATATTTGATAACGTTTTTCTGCTACCATTTGAAAAGGTTTCGATTAGAAGCGACTGTAAAATATTGCGTTATATCACTGAATCCGCATTATAACTTGGACGCGTGACGTCAGCGGAAATTGTGCCTCATTTCCCGTGTATTATGTTTTGCGGATCGGGCTAGCGATTTCGGGTTCAGGGATCTCGCGCGTATCTACACATCCCGTAAGAAAGAAAAAAACGCAAAGTTTCGAGATCCCACAGCCGTGATATAGGCACGATGATATATGGCCGACGATAAAGCCGAGACACATTGAAAGGCTACGATCGATTTCGCTTGGTTTCTCGGTCTGCCATTCTTCGAAATGTCGTTGCAGCGCGTGCTTTCTCCCACCGTCTTGGAAATGAATCGCGGGATCTATCGATTCGCGCCCTAGACGCCGTGGATGGCGTAAAAGCCAGTGGACATTCGACATCCGCGCGTTTATCGAATTTTATAGAGCGGAATGGGGGAATAGGAGTGAGAGAAACTGGGTTCGTAGATTGGAAAAATGAAGTCTTTAAAGTGTCTTCGAGTTGCACGCAGTTGTTGCGCATTCGAAGAAAAAAAAGGGGGAAATCGCTGACCAAAATCTTGTAAAAATTGCAAACTCTCGGTATTAACGCGCCAACGAGCACATTGTCCAATAAACGATCCCCACGAGAATAAATTGAGAATTTTAATTCGATCGCGCCCAATTGCTGGACGATACAAACTTCTTCCAGCGGGCGGAAGAAAGGGCGGAGGGACGGAAGTGAGTCGAGCTCGACTCTGCTAGGGAAGAAAGGAGAAATAGGCGGAGAACAGGCGGGAGGGAATCGAGACCGCTGACGTAGCACTGTCCAAGCCAAATGGCCAAAATGGTCAGCCACCGTCGGTAATGGCCCAATAGACGCTCCTTACATTGCCGCAAGATATTGTTTAGGCTCGCCGTTTCCAACCCTCGCCACCTAGCTCGCGACCGATTTTCGATTCGAAGACCATCCCCTTATGCGAACGCGTGGCCGCTGCGCCCCGCGCCATTTCCACGTTATGTTATCACTCGTAGAGGTATCGTTCGCGCGCGACCGTCAAGTCGATAAAAATTTTCCTTGTGGTAAGCACAGTTTTCTTTTACTGCGCCAGTCGTCCTCCAATCGCCCGAGGTGTGTCTCTTTTTGCAGTTGTTCCTTCGGAGGAGAATTACTCGTATAAATAGCTCGTCGTGTACTCGCATTTTATGTTTTCTTTGGTAACAGTTGCTTTAAGAAAATGTACAAAGTCACGCGTATCTTATTTCGTTGTAAATTTACGTATCTCGGATTTGGAGACTCGCAGATGTGGATGTAGAATTAAGATTGTCCTCAATTGAACGAATACTCTAATTAGTCTAATTGAATAGAAGATAAGCGGTGCATATTAAAACGAAAGGATTTGTTAACAATATTTGCTCATAATGTTAAAGCTATTATCATTATTAAAGTTTAGATTCGCCGCAAAATCCATTTAAATAAGGCCATAATTCTTCGCTTATGTGACTACCGAGAGGTCGAGATGATGGATCGACAGCATTACTTGAAATATCGCTGGAATAAGAAATTTTATTTCGACAGTGATTTGTCCGTCTGGGTGAAAGGTTCCAGGGCCCTCGAGTACTCCTTGTTGGCCATTATAACTTTCTGGCGTCAGGTAGTAATTAAGTCTGCAATAAGGACGAGTGGCCTGCCACCCATTAAGACAACGACGGATCGACACTTTGTGCGGCGGGCGCGAAAAAAGGTCGTCCCGTCAAATGAACCGGAAGGAGATTCGATGAAAGAAATTGTCAAAGTAAGAGAGGAAATAGAGAGAGTGGGAGTGCGCGATAGATGGGCGGCAGTGAGAATTCCGATACTTTACGCGATTATTTTCTCGTAATTGCTAGCAATTATATATTTTTCACGTACAAGCGAGCCATCAACTTTATTCTTTTACTTGGCTACGAGACCTTTTCAATAAAATACTATTTTGAGAAGAATCGCGATTCGTTTACGGTGAAGAAAACTTGGTCTTGCACTTATTTTATTCGAGTTTGCCAATATTTATGCGTGCATTGCGTAAAATGTTGCACGATTAAAATCGTTGTTTAAAGATAAGCCTGCGTTTTTGCATACGTAGATTGTGATAATATATTATAAAAAAGTATTCTTGGACATTGCCTTATCTAGGACAGCCGAGCGTCGCCGCGTTCTTTTATTTATAATCTATGGAGAACGAAGTCTTATCTTTGCGAATTTTTGCCACCGGTGTCACTCTTGAGAAAGTTCCAAAAACTGCGACTTTTCTCAAACTTATTCGAAGCAGTCAGCTAGAAATACACAGAAAAGTTTACGGGATTCGTTTTAATTATCTCGCGATGAACGTTGAGTGACGTTGTAAAGATAAAGATCCGTACTAATGTCGCTTTTAAAATATCTTTTATACCGCTCGAAGCTACGTGGTACTAATTAAACTCCGCGGCAATCGGCAATATAGACGGACTGCCGCGATATCTCGCATGCTTTCGCGACATCTCCCGAGGACTCCAAGTCTCTCTCGAGTACTTTTCTAAATATGTGACATAGACCTCGCAAAAACTCCGCCGTTTCCGGCCACATTGATCACCTTCGAGTCGACGCGCGGCGGCAGGAGGGCGGGAGGGCGGCAGACAAGGACGCGCCCCACGTGAGTTACCGCCGAATACGATATGCCCCCGATGCAGATGCAGATACCCAGACGATGTAACGACCGGTAGGGATGAGACTGCAGTTAGGCACGGCCAGTGTCTCCGGGGTACCATGGTATCCGGAATGGTGAAGTTTGCCCCGGTGGATTTCCTGTGTGACCCGTCGTTCGTCCTCCTCCTCCTTCTCCTCCGCCCCCGTCCTCCCCCCCCCCCCTCGCGCCGTCTCCGTCACTCTCTTTCGCTACAATACCGCGTTCTCCGGAAATTCCATGGAAGTCGAATCTCGTGCCACCCATCCGCCCACATAATTCCAGCAGGCGAGAGCTGTTCGGTTAATATCTCCCGCTTGCTGACACCGTCAAATAAAACATCCCCGGGTCGTCTTCGGGGTGGGCGCGGGGCCGGGCCCGAGGAAGGTGTAACCTACGATATAGACTCGAGACGCCGAGAGGAAATCTCGGTTCTTTATGTACGTACGTATAGATACACCACGCATCATCCGGCTGATGCGGCACTTTTTTGTGCGGCGCTCAGAATAAATGTGAGGAACCTGCAGGCATTTCGTTTCGGAGGACGTCGCGGGGGAGTGGGACGGAGTTGGCGTGGCGATTCGCGCCAGAGGATTATGCCCGCTGCCGGGAATGGTGCGTTTCGGGTTAGCGAGGGGCCTCGCGCGAAAAAGACGAGGCGATATACGGCGCCCCAGCTGGATGGACGCGCGGCTACCCCGTGGCACTTCGATCTCGCGATCTGTTCTCAACGATCGGAATATATGATCGGCCAGAATAACGGAGAACTGTTAAGTTAATTTGCTGTAATTTCGTTTGGATTTTTTTACAAATTCTCAATGCCCCGCTAGTCAGGTCGCAATTTTAAATAATGATCTCGGATGCTCCCGTTGGCCGGAAGAAAGCAGCGCGCAGCTGAAGGCTGTCGTCATTTCGAGCATTTGCGTTAAAGAGAGACGGGGAGTCGCGGCAAAAAGAGAGGGAGAAAGGCGTTCGGAGTAGTACAGAGTGGCAGAGAAATAGGTACTCGGAATGCGCGGAAAGAGGGGGGGGGAGGGGGCGGTAGGGCGACAGAAAGCTCCGGGAAAGGGGGTGGGAGATTCGCGCATATCCGATGCCGGGAGGGGGCAAGAGGGTGCGAGGGGGTAGGGAGATAAGGCTAACACAGCGAGAGAATGAGAATGAAGGGAGAGACGTTTCCACTATTGATCATCGAGGCTCAGAGTGTAATGCTAATCATGCCCCCTCGCTCGTACCCGTTCCCCAACGCTCGCTGCCGCACCTACCCCCGGCGACTCTGCCCCTCATCCCCCCGTCCCCCCTCGCCCCGGTTGATTCTCTTACCCGTCTCTCGCCCTCCCGCCCGCCGCCAACGTCCCTTCTGTGACACAGAGCCGGCAAGATATCGACTCTGTCACCCATGCGACCTATAAGCAACCGGGCTTCACCCCCGTCATCTCTATCTCGTCGTAGATTTCCATAGATTTGAGAGAGGAACTGCATTTACTTCACGAGTACGGGAAACGCCGGTAGCTTGGCTAATTCATCAGGCTATATTTATTGTGCGCGATAATCATGTTCGCTGCTGCCGAACTCGAAAGATATTTGAGTTTTTCTCAAGTGCCTGACGTATTAAAATCTCCGAGGGAGAAACCGCAGAGGGTACTGTGACGTGTACAGATTTGCGGCATTACTGGGCATTTTTTGGGCATTAGTTTGGGCATTAGGCCTTGCTGGGGCATTATAAAGATAAAATAAGATAATAAGATAAAGTAATGCTCACTGGGCATTAGTGGGCATTGGTGTACAAGATTTTGGTCAGCGGTTTTTATTAAAAATATGAAAGATCCGTTGAAGCGGCAAATAAAAGAGCGGGCGTATTCTTTATTTTTATTTTATGTTACGGGATTGCAGATACGATCGAGTATTTGCAGACGAATGCGTTATAGTTAATTAAAAAAACTCGCAGTAAACAAAAGCTAAATGCGACGAATAAATATTGCCGTTTATTTTTAATATCTTACTTTGTCCTGAGAAGCAAGCATTAATATCAGTGGCGGACGGCGATAGGGAGGACATGAAATTAAATTAAATAAATTGAATTGCCAACGATTTTTAATCGCGTATAGAACGGGAGAGCACTTGCTGAAACAAGAGGGGGCGCAGTGCTGATACAATTAATTCCCGAAGCTCTTAAATTCCGCGCCGTTCACCGTAGATGCACGTCGGTGTGCGATCGCAACGTTCGTCGTACCGGTAACGTCAACATTTGCCGCCGGTCGAAGGACCAGCGGCGCGATTAATAATTTCGACCGGGCATCCGCCACCGCGCGCTGTCTCCGACCGCGGCGCAACAATATTTGCCGCTCTTGCAGCAACATTTTTCCGTGTGCCCGCTTTTATTTTCATCGGCAGTCGTCAGATCCTGCCTTCATAATGGAACGAGCCGTAAAGCACACGTCTCCGCCCACTCCGTTCAGCCCTTTACTCTTCCACCCGTCCACGCATTCGCGTCCAGGCGGGATCAAATTATCCATTTGAATATATATTGTTTGAACGGAGCATCGAGAAACTATTTTGGTCTGCGTGATCCAGAAATGGAAGACGACGGTTGACAGAGACCATTATGAAAACGGTACTGCAGATTATACAGCTATAGTTTTCCTTTACTTTCTTTTTTTTTATTAATTGCGTTAGAGGCGGTTCTGTATATAAATGACAGCAGGAAATGTAACAACATACGCGCGGAATAAAATCGTCGAGGAGCGGCTCTCGGGCGTAAATCTACGATTAGATTATCGAAAACCTGCATTAAACGCAGCTGAAACATTTATCTCCTTCTGTCTCGATGCCAAGTCATTACGAAAATATTTAATGTAGGACCAACGCAAAAAGCGGTCTGAGCGCTCTTACGGATGAACTACTCGAGTCCCAACTAATGAATACGCATGATATTAATACTGCAAATAATAAGAAGTCACGTTGGGAGAGAGATTGAAGGCAATTTAATAATTACATCAGCATATCGGTAAATAGGAGTCAGCAACCCTCGCCCGTGGGTTCACGGCTGAACACATAGTAAACTGTAAACACACGTTGTAGAATCCTCGACGCAATCACTTCCTTCTGGGATAGTGATGGTCAAAAATAAAAGACAGAACTTGGATCAATTTCACCGACGGTGGAAATAAATTAAATTTCAATCTAAAATTCATAGATATTATATATTATAAATGCGACGCGTCTATAATTACTGCGGTAAGACTCTGTAGCTGCGAGATCAGTTGCTTCTCTTATCTTCCGAATTTATCACACGGGCGACCTACTTCGTTAAATAAAAAACAAACGCGCCACGATACTCGGCGGGTGACACGCATGCTGGCCTCGCGATATCTCGAGGGGTAACGCGACGGAGGGAGGGGCGCAGTAAAGCCCCTAATTTCTCAGGGTAAAAGTTGCCAGCCGTAAGCATCTCGGCGTGGGGTGTCGGGGTTGAGCCGGAAGCCGTATCAGGGTGAATGGAGAAAGACGCGGTAGTCAATCGACAAGCGAAGTGAGGCAAGAGGGAGTTTATATTGGGAGAAAAAAAAAGGCGAGACTCGGGCAGCAACAGCAGCCAGAGAGTGAAACGTTTAAACTTTTTATGAGTTGCTGCGTCGTCGCTCGAGCGAAGAAATTTCAATTTTGCCGCCCACCCTCGCGCCGCGGAGGAGCAGCCTTTCGACGGATCCCTCTTTCCTTTAACCCCCCACGGTACCGCCGCTCGCTGAGAATTTTGGCACATCCGGCTGCGATATCCACGTGGTTAATTTGCCTCGACACCACCTCGCTTCGATTCCCGACATTCTCCGGTCCCTCATTGACTGGCGTATTTGTTTAATGAGGTCCCGAGCTCCAGTCGAAGCACAGAACTTAATAAATTTTTCCAAATAAGGATAGACTGTATAATTGAGGGGAAAAGACGAAATTAGTTGAGGAGAGTCCAGGAATTCTTAAGCATCTCACTTCCTATTCTTCTCGTCCTAGAAGAGAGTATTTTTATAAAAATATCTTTGCGTTAACAAATATTTTTTTTACTTTTTTGCGGGGGAAAAAGTCGCCTCTCTTGTATAATAATGATTTGGATACACTTTACGTCTTTAGAATCGTTTTCTGCAGATTTGTAAGGTTTTAATAGATTACGCCAGGCATTAAATATGTCAAACAGACATTTTATCCTAGTCGGAGTTTGGCTATTTTTACACGCGCATGATTTTACCATACATATTAAATTGCATAAATTATATTCCAGAATGAATATCTGTATCTGAAATTACCGCACGCGATTGACCTTATCGATCTACCTTCAGTGAATACGTTACAGTATCATTTTTAAGATCACAAAATATAACCTGACGTGTCTTATCTCATTAAATATTGCTCGTTATTATATTTTATGATTTAAATATATAATCGAGCTTATAATTTCCCTACAATTATATAACTGGGGTTCCGTTGGGTGTATAACGAAAATATTCCGTTTGTCGCTACTTTCTTGCGTTATACACTCGGGCCCCGCAAACTATACAGCGAACCGGCCGAAGGCAATGCAAGGCGGTCTCGTAGTTGCCGTCGCCCCATCCTCTCTGCCGGGTCATAAAAGTCTTGATGAAGACGTCAATGAATATTTATCCTTTCGTTCCGTCGAGGCTCCGTCTTGCCTCAACCCCGTCGGTGGTCTGGCGATGTTCCTTTCTTTTAAGACGAGACATTAAGCGAGGTCGATTGGCGAAGTTTCATCAGTATTTAATCCAACGTTTTGACGCGCGAGTCCAAGATAATCGCATGTCTTGGGACGACAAGGTGTATTAAAAATTATTTTACAATGAACGCTATGCGAACTCTTGCATTATTCGAGGACTTGCCGGGCGAAATAATTAAGAGAAACAAATTACATTGACGCTGGGGCGCACTGATATTTTATAAAAGTATTCACAAGTGAATAAAGTTGGTATATAATGCATGTATCTTATTACATTATGATTGAGCAATTAAAAAAGAACAATAAGTAAAAAAACTTTCCGAAAACAATCATTTAAATCAAAAGGCTGTTAGAGTCAAATAAGACATACACGTGCGCAATAAGGACACCTTCTTCGGGTTGATCATCAGCGCATAATCATGAAAATAATACATTGAATGCACAACATAATAGTCTGCAGTAGGAAATTAAAGATATAGCAGTTGTAGAGAAAAATCGGTCGGTGTATAAATGCTCGGACATAAGAAAAACGTGAGAAAGGTGAATCACTCGGTTACGTTTGAAATAAATTAAAAAAGAAGCTACATAATGTGCGATATTTTGCTTCCGAGGAGCAAAGATTGTGAATATTAAACGTACGACGTCGTTGGTAAACTCTACGAGTTGGAGACACGATGGTGCACAAGAAGGAAGGGGAAGAGAAGAGGAGTGGAGTGGATGTTCCGAGGATGTGGCGAGGATGACCAGCACGAGGCAGGCATTGAGACGCTCTATGACGTAGAAGGAGAAAAAGACGGAAGCGCCGAAAGGCAGCGGCCCAGACAAACGCGGAAAGGCAATGTCAGCATTGCGCAGATCCTCTCGCCGCCACCGCCTACTGCATCCCCCCTCCCCCCGTTTTAATATGTTGACGCTCCGTTGGATCGCGGGGCAACGGGAGAAGACGGGGGACAGAATGGCGAAAAAAAAGCCAGGAGGAAGAGAAGTGAAAAGGCAAAAAGAAAAATACACCCACGGACAGGATCGCCGGTAAGGGGGCGGTCGCGAGGTGTGGAGGCTGCAGTCAGGGGGTGGTGGCGGGCGCCCGCAGGGTTGGGCATCCCGGGAACGGCACAAACAGCAGCACCAGGCGAAAAGAAAGTTTGCCGTGTAACAACAAAAGACGTTTGTTATTGGCGCAGCATTTGAATTGTCTCTGTGTCGGCGGGCCTCCTTATTGGCCGAGCGTCGGCGACGCGACTCCTGCGCTGGTGGGGGGTTGCAAAGGGTGGTAGCCACCCCCACGGCTTGCCACCCACCCCCCACCGGCCCCACTTCTTGCCCCCTCCATCGGCGCCCCTACTTTGTCCTCGAGAGAGAGAACGGCTATACACGCGGCTAAGTGTACCGGCTATCTGGACTACGAAGCTACCCCCATTCCGTTCCTACCCGTCTCGATCGTCCTCCCCGGATAGCGGCTGGGCCCTGGGATGACCCTTTCCGAGTACCTACCTTACGTACGCGGACCAACCTCGTATCTGCCCGTAACGACGGGGGAGAAATGCCTCGCAGAATGCAGGCGTGACTCTTATTTAATTTTGCTGCTTGAGCTACCAGCATCCGGCGAGTAGCGTTCGGAATTATGCTGGGGAATGCAAGAACGGTTTGGGGAGAAGGCTTTAATATCGCTGATAATTAACGAATGGCTGTAGTCTAGCTGTGTCTTTTATAGGAATTTTAATTGGCATAATTCAGTTGAAAGTTATAATATTAATTGGATAAAGTATAATATATGTAATTTTGCATAATGGAAGGATAAAAGGACAGAGAGTGAGAGAAAAAGGACGGGGTTGTGTGTACAGCTGTTTCGCGCAAATGACGCGCTTCCTTATCGGAGTGTACAGAGTTCAAGGATACGGAGGATCCATGTTTCTATTTATTTGTCCGATCAAACTCTTATTATTGCATTATGAAAGACCTTTAATTCAAACTAATGGTATGCCAAAGAAACATACGCAAAATGTATTCGCGCGTGCTATAGCCTAGACGGCGCAATGGGAGCTCAACAGGGCGCAGACATTCTTCTCGTATCGATTCTTCGCTTCTCTCATATCCGACTTCGATCACCGGCGCGGCATTATCTAGCCGATTCATGCGCACAATCTTACCCGACACAGTTTTATATTCGTACCTATCGCGCGCTACGACGTATATCAATGGATCGGTTCCGGAATGTTTTAGTAGACCTGTGCTGATACCTACCTAGATTATTGTTAGCAACATCTGCTCCTAACGATTATTCTTGGAATTATACTGCAAATTTATGACGCGGGTCGAAGCCCCGTTTTACGAGACGCTTTCGTATCGAAAACTTCGATCTCTCCGTGTAACTTATGACCCCTCGGCTTAACTTATGGCAACCGCCCGGCTATAGCTGCTATTAATTAACGTAACGTAATATTTTTTTTTCTGTTTCTTTAACTGGCCGTTTCTTGATACAATCGATTTGGTTTTGTTCGCAACGTTCACAGGATAATTTAATCGACACACGCGCAGCGACGTGTCGCATATACGTGTTATAATAATCGAATTTGACGATATACGTGTTTTACGAAGTTATAAATATGTAGGGAGATGAGGAAATAAACTTTGGCGTTGCGTGAATATTAAGTCAATCTAATAAATAAAATTAATTTCTCCGTCTCAAGAGTAGCGCAGTACTTGCAATATCCAATTAAGTCAACATTCGCGCGGAAATATTAATATAAAATATTCAACTGTATCTGTAAGGCTCTATAAATAAACATCCAATTGGTAGACGCAAAGAAGAGCAATGAGAGCCAGACGGTAGATATTAGGTGCGGAAAAATAAATTCAATATTGTTTGATAGATTGTAACAAGGCAAGCGTTTCGAGCGACTGTGATCCTTATCAATGACAATCGTGTGTAAAAGCCTACGGTGTCACATACCATTGGGTGTTGTAGCAGTAAATATGTATAAAGAAAGTCGAGCATTATAAGTGATCTTGGAAGAAATATTTAAATAAAAAAAATAGATTGTGTCATAATTATTTGCCGCGCGCTTATTTGACTTGTATGCGACGATTAAATAATGCGTTCGTGTTTGATGATTCACCTTTTGAACTCTTGACCGAGCGAACGGAATTTGGCTGGTTCAAATGGCATAATTTGTTCGTGGTATCTGTATTAAGAGCCAATGAATGACATAAATCAGTATTTGTTGCCTATGGACAATGAGTAATCATTGACAGATAATATCAGACGTGTCCACTTGATATAATCGAATTAAATTCGAATTTGGTTACGTTATCATGGAGCACTACTACTATGATTAATCGATGAAAATTGTAATTTTAGATACCACATTTGATCTCACTGTTAAGGGTTTATATTCGCTGGTTAGACATGCTGCGATATTAATTATAGCGTCACGCAGGTCGATAGTAGAAATAAATTTCGCGGTAAATGCGAGACGTTTTTGATAAAAATTTGCATAAAAGTAAATTGCGCTTGATTGATGTGAAAGCAGCGGTAAATGCCATCTCGATTATGCCTGGGAGACACAATATGTGACGAGCACAAATTTTAAGAGAGTACGCATGGTTATATAATAAAATGGAAATTTTCATGCAACCAATTTAACACATCTCCGATATTCCTTCGACTATTGATCCTATGATCAGTGTACTCGATTAACCTTTATTTAACCGAGAAGGCAGTAGGAGGTAATAATAAATAAGCTTGAATCGTAATAAGTTTGCGAAAAGTGAAAACTTTTTATCTAAGCCCAAGTTAGATTCAACGAAACTTTAACATGTAAATTGAAAGATACTGAAGATTAACAAGTTATTTCCTAATAAATATATTAAGGCCCGGTTTCTCATTTTCTGATCAAATGTGGAGCCTCTGGTTAACAATTAACCAGAAAATGAAAACCCGGGCCTAAACATTTACATTTCATATTAACAATTAAATAACGTCATGTCCTTTCTTTACTACGTGAAAATTGATTTTACATATGCAGGGAATTATGGAGCTAAGATGAAGTGCATGGTGTCTATGAAACGTGTTGTACGCATGTATATAAACGTTCCCGCGGATGTACTTGCTGCCGATTGCCTAACCATTTTGTAACGTAAAGTTCCTCTCTGATATTCATTATGTTGAAAAGCAATCTTCACCTTGCGCTCCCATGTCTCGAGAGAAAATTTCCTTCGAGGAAATTACAGACGCAAACTCTTTGGAAGTACAATACATGAATCGTCACATGCACGCAGGGAACGAGCAGGAAGCTATGTGTTGTGAGAGCGTTCGTCTTCAGTGTCTAAAATCACTATTTCGATAAATGTGAGAGTAGGCAGCTAATATCGTTCAAAGAAAAATACCGTCACACGAAGGACTAGGTCTGATTACGAGCGCGACAACGACGTATAGAAAATGTACAAAAGTTGTAATGCGTCGTCGAATGCAAAGTCTAACATAATTCTTGCTCGGACAGCGCCGTGAAGCGGGCAGCCGAACGACGGGGTATACGCGTGCACGACTGTCCGTTCCATCCTCTCCGTCGGCGCTCGCCCACCTGCATCGCTGGGAGAATGCGTCTAGAGCCACCCCAGGCTGCTGGCCCTCGCATCCCTCTCGAGAGAGGCGTGCGCCGCCTCCGACCCCCACTACGACGTCCGCCCCCTATATCGTATCCCTCTCGCGCCCTCTCGCCCTGTTACCGCCGCCGTCGCATAAAAGCGCTGGATGCGGGGTGAGATGCCCCTAAAAGCTTGCACTACGCGCGAGGTGGCGCGAGAGAAAGACAGGCGCTAGCAAGCGTGGTAAAAGACGAGGTGGGAGAGGGAGAGGGAGAGAGAGACGCAGCGACAAAACGATGAGAAAGCAGCATCGAGACAACTAACGGCGCACGAAGCAACCGCGATCGCTGGAGAACGCCGGGGAGAGAAAGAGAGAGAGAGAGAGAGAGCGAGAGAGAGAGAGAGGGAGGGAGAAAGAAGAGCTTACAACTTGCCTCTCGGGTGCCTCTGGAGGGGAGAAAGTCCCCCGCGCGGCCCCTTTGGCCGCCCCTACTTTTCTTACCTCCCTACCTTCTCTCGCCCCGACGCCGGCACCCCCTCTCTCGGTTTCTCTCGCTCACGCTCTTTCTCTCGCTCCCCGTGTGTATGGTTAAATATTGCATTATTGTTTTAACGGCAGGGAGGAAAACAGCGCAGCCGGTCGTGCCCGCCCGCAGAGTTGCGCGCATCCGTGCCGCGTGTACACTCCTGTCGCGTCCTCGACCTGCCTCGCCTGCCTCGTCGCGAGGTATCGCGTCGCGTCGCGTCGCGTCGCGTGCAACCAGCGAGTCATTTTCGTTATCCCTGTTGTCGTCGCCGTCGTCGTCGTCGTCGTCGTCGTAGTCGTCGTCGTCGTCATCGTCATCGTCATCGTCATCGTCATCGTCGAAACCTGTAATCGCTCACCCCCTCCCTCCTGCTGTTCATCCCCTTCATACCACGTACCATGGCTGTTTCGCCGAGGCATCTCCTTGTTCCTCAACGCGGCCACGTCCAATGATCCGGTCAGCGTTCCGCAACACGCTCCGCGTGTCTTTCTCCTCCTCCCTCCGCGCTGCATCCCCGCCATCGGCCGTATCGCGGCGACCACCCCTGTACCGCCGAGAATGACTACGGAGCCACGTCGCGACCCAGTTGTGTTTCGCGTGCTTTCGCGTGTCCGCTGTTTAGCGGACCGAGCCTCCGCTCGGAACGGGTTGCAGCGGCAGTGGCGGCGGCAGTGGTAGCAGCAGGAGCATCAGCAGCGGCAGCAGCAGCAGCAGCTCCAGTCGCTGGAGATTCGCGCGCGCACCCTCCGCCCCCCCGCGACGTACAAATCCACCCAACCCGCGGCCACAACCACCGCCTTATCCCGCGCTTTCTCCGCCAGCCAGCCGACGTAGCTGCGCAAGGCCATTCTCGGGGGTGCCACCCCCCCCGGCTTCTTCCCCTCCCGCTCCCCCACCTCTCCCTTTGTACACCAATCCCTTCCCTCTCTCTTTTTCCTGTGTGTATGCACCTTCTCTCTTCCTCTCTGTCTCTCTTTCTCTTTCGCTTTCTCTCTCTCTTCTCTCTCTCTCTCTCTCTTTCTCTCTCTCTCTCTCTCTCTGCCTTTTTCTCTCTGTCACCGTATACCCCGCGTTTACCACCCCTACACCCCTATACCCGGCATCTCAACAACAAGTACTCGCTACCCGGTAGCATCCGACACAACACAGCAAGTCGCCCTACCACCGCCTTCGAGGCCACCCTCGGAGGCCTGCCTGGGGTGCCTCGCAGCGTCGTGGCAAACACGGTATCGCCTACTGAGCGTGGATGTCTCGAGACAACCGGCAGATATACCGCGGAACACTGCCAGCGTCTTCTGACACCTTTGGGGTATGTTTCTCCCTCTCTCTCTCTCTCTCTCTCTCTCTCTCTCTCTCTCTCTCTCT
>NW_011967152.1:725241-774689 GCF_000949405.1 Vollenhovia emeryi
TCTCTCTCTCTCTCTCTCTCTCTCTCTCTCTCTCTCTCTCTCTCTCTCTCTCTCTCTCTCTCTCTCTCTCTCTCTCTCTTGCTCTCTCTTTCCCTCGCACACTCGCGCTTGCTCTTTCGGTCGCCTCCAGTATGTCCGTCTCTTTCCTTCGCTCAAGTTCGTTTTGAGGCGACCTGTCGATCTGCTCCTCTCTGTCTAACGGTTCGCCAAGATCGCGCAACGATCGTCCTCCTCGTGCGTGTTGTGAACACGCGAGAGAGGGAAAGAGAGATAGGGAGAGAGAACGAGAGAAAGAGAGAGCAACACCGCCAACTTTTCTGACAGTGAACGGGGTGGATTCGAACGGTACTTTTTGCGTATCGATGTCGCGCGTGAGTCCCGAGGTCCACGGGGATGACGCATGGCGCGAGAATACGAGGTCGGTGCTTGAGCTGCCAGTGATTGATCAGTGCGTGCGTTCGCGGATGTGCGGATACACCTGCCGCGGCGAGCCACCCCGCGCTGATGCGGCAGGACGCGATAATTGTCAAGTGCGGCGCAAGTGCTACAGTGATTCGGGAGCTCGTGAGGATGCGAGGGCTGACAGTGTAACGGTGTGCGTTTATCGAAAGACGCACGTCTTTCCCTTTAAACCACAATGACAATAATATTCCGCGCGAGACGCTGATAATAACAATGATACTTAAATGTAAACATATCGCGCAAATTCGATTGCAAAATGGCACGATCGGAAGATTATCAGTTTCGTGTGCTGTGAGGCTGTTGACGAGCAAGACGCGCCGCGGAATCGGACCGGTCGTCTTTAACTGAAAGTCGTGTAACACGCGTATCGCGTCGAAGTGAAACGTTTGAGGCATAATCCGCCGGATTACATGATAAACTGCAATCAAGACATCGCGATTAGACGCCGTGGTAAATGTAACGAAGTGAGGCGAAACGTTCCGACGATAGCAGGTCCAACGCGCGCCGTCCACGTCGGCTTAAAGTCGCGAGTGCTATCAGGACGCCGTGTCAATTTGTAGCAACAGGGACCGAGGCGATCAAACAGGTGTGTAAGCGTAAACTCGCCGAAATGCAGCGATCGATACCCGGCGGCCACTCACGGCATCGAAATTCTTGACGAGCGTCTCAAACAAGCGGCTTAATTTTCACGATGGAAAGTAAGCAACCGATATTGCGCGTCCCACGCAGCTCCGCGAACTATAAACACGACGTGACTTAATGAGCAATATTTGTAATCGCGACCACCCTTCGCGAGCTGTCTCTCTCTCCCGCGTTTCAGGACTTTGCTATTCTCGAAACGGGAAAAATGCACGGCGAATATAATCGAAGAAGCCTAAATGTTGTACGTGCACTAGGGATCACCGATGCCCTCCCGTATTATATGAATTCAGGCCCGGGTAGAACACGTGTACATTTTCCACGTATACGCAAAATGTATAAATATGTCGACATGTGCGGAAATTCATGCGGGAAGCGAGGCAGAAACCGCTGAGGGCATCGTGGTGTACGGATTTCCGGCGGTACTGGGCATTACTACGCATTACTAGGCATTTTTTGGGCATTAGGCCTTGCTGGGGCATTATAAAGATAAAACAAGGTAAATAAGATAATAAAATAAAGTAATGCCCACTGGGTATTAGTGGGCATTGGTGTACAAGATTGCGGCACTACTGGGCATCATTAGGCATTTTTTGGACATTAGTTTGGGTATTAGGCCTTGCTGGGACATTATAAAGATAAAATAAGATGAAATGAGATAATAAGATAAAGTAATGCCTACCGGGCATGAGTAGGCATTGGTGTACAAGATTTTGGTCAGCGTTTCCCTCTCGGTGGAAAGGCATCGGTGAGTCCCAGTGTACTCGCTAATGTGCGAAAGGAGAGAAGTTTCGTTATTCGGTTTCTGTGTTTCCCTTGACTGTGAAAATATTCCGCTGGTATTTATTTTTAGAAATTAATTCGCCTTTTATCACACGTAACTACTTTGCGGCGTCGTTGGACGGCGCGTTCTTATCTGGAGTTACGCAACCAGGCCGGTCGTTTTCGAATAATTATCGCGGGGCACGAGTTACACGATGCCGAATTTGGCGTTAACACGTCAAATTACACCCCTCGAATCGCTCCCCCGTACGAGCCGCGACTCGTTATTATTTCATAAAAAACGCCGTCAATTATGTCAGCAACCCGATGCCATTATTTCCAGCGCGAAAAATTAATTTCCTCTAAGTGCATCCATTTAATCGACGAAAGTATTGTTCCGCTTTATCTTGTTTCACGTTCGCGAAGCCGCGTGTACACGCTGACAAAGGGGGAACGCAGTGTTTACGCTTTATCGTCGGCCAAGCTGTTTTCTTTATCGATCGCGATTGTTATCAGGTCATCTTGCAAGCCATCGCTCGCAATTGCATCTACACTGAAACGCTGAATGCGCCTATTCTATATAAAAGTTTCTCAAGCCGGTAAGAAACGTCGCGTGCAAAGAGATTTCTAAATGACGTACATTTTCTATACCTTGAACAATATCATTGAACGGACTTACGAAATCGAGGTAAATCAAATGTTTTACTTTCCCCGCGACTGTGACGATCATCTCATTTGCAGAAATCATGAGAGCGATTGGAATGACACGTTCCGCGAGAACGAATGTAATTGAAGTAATCTCAAGAACGGAGTAAAATTACGACAGATCGGAAGCGTTTGCGAACGATGGTGAATTTTAAAGAAAAAAAATATGACGAGGCATTAAAGAATATTCAAATGAGGAGTCGCCATTAAATGGAACATCCGAATGATTCAGATTTTTTAAAGACGATGATTGAGTGGAGGCGAGCGCGGAGCGTGATATCAGCGTCAGAAAGCGCGAAAGATCGTCGAATAATAATAAATCAGAGAAGTTATCAACATCTGTCTCTCTTCGTCATCATTCTTCTTTGTAGCAAGTAAGCGCGCGATGACTGATATATGCTCCGTTCTCATACAACTTGGCACAAATCTACTAGGTCTAGACCCATGAATAAAAAATGAGAGGTGTGGAGCGAAGAGCGTGCTATTCTCTTTTGACGCGTTGCGAACAGCTGCTGAAATCGTCGGATCAATTTTTGCATTCATACGCGCCAACACCGGGATTGCAGGCTCGCTATTAACGGCGGTCGCGTCTCGTAGAAAATACGCGTTTCAAGTCCCGGCGAGCGAATAGACTCGGTGTAAAATGCAAGTCTAGAATTTGACCTTTCGCATTCCGTGCCAGTCGCGCGCGCGTTAGTATTTTATACGCGCGTTGCCAGCTAAAAATAAAATGCATTCTATTCTGCCGCCGTTTCGTTTCATTAGTTATTATTATTATCGGCGTCGTTACTGTCGTTGAAAATAAGACGTACAAGTGAATTATAAATAGAAATACGCGTTCTTGTGCCCCGCTCTTGGCAATAGATAAATAACGAAATTACTTGTCGTACCTCGCGAGTCATTTATTTTCTGTCTTTTGAACTCGTCAGGTGTCTCGTCCGTCGTATTTACGTTTATTTCTACCAACGTGGATTAATTTTAATCTCAACTTACTTTGTCTAGTTCGAAGGATTGGAGAAAATAAAGAGTGAGTCAAGTCAAGAGTAAAGTTAATCCGCATCGTATAGAAATGGACGTTAATGTCGCAAAAGTTGAAACGAGACCATTTCTGATCAAACTGGACACATTTGGTTCATTGTGAGACATCCGTTGCGTCTCTTAATTTAATTCTTTATTTATAGATTCTCTATTTCTGAGTTCAATTGCTTGCAAATGCACGCGATAAGATGTACGAATACAATCAATAATCAACTGATGAGAATATTCTTCAATGTCGCCAGCAGTAATTAATGTCAGTGTTTTCTTGACCATATCTGGCATTTTTAATAATACAAATAATTTATTGCGAAAAATATTACTTCGGCCAGGGTGAGGTAATATCTTTCGCAATAAATTTTCTGTATTATTAAAAGTGCCAGATATGGTCAAGGAAACACTGACGTTGACAATTAATAATGCTGTTCGCCCAATGCGTCGATAGAGTCTCGGATTATCACAAAAATTGCCATTACTTTCCGAACTGCCTGCGCCAGAAGGGCCTGTCTTGGTTGCCGACACGAGCAACGTGAGCAAACACGTGTTGTCGTGTCGAGCGCGTGGCACGCACTGGGGATAGTCGCACGCATCGTTGTGTCGGGTAGTGTAGTGTATCGTCGAGCGCCGACGCTTCATCCCCTTTTCACTCCACCCCACGCTTTCACCCACGGCTCGTCCTATCCCTCCCCGAAACCGCGAAACCTCGAAACTCCACGCTCGAAAAGCTGTAAGCCGCTACCTGCTCGACAGTCGCGTGGCCACCGCGCCACCGTGCGCACCAAAGCACCGCGAAACATCGATGGGCGAGACGGACAGAGGGAAAACGCGCGGTTAGCATCGCGCGAAACGAATCGCCCTACGAAGGGGCGAGACCCACGGCCGCAGAGCGCGGATCGTACTCTGGGGGGAAAAAAAGACAGCAACCCATTTTGGGGCCCACAATTAGTAATCGAACTATTTGGATTGTTCGTAACTCTAATCTTTTACGAATTTTACCACACGAAACTAAAAATCGCAATCGGCTATTCTATCTATATCCAAGATTTTAAAGTAATACTAATCAATTCTCTCAATTAGTTCTGTCGATATTCAATAACGCAAAGATAATGTTTACTTAAGAGGCATTAACCGAAATGTTAAGCTGCTTAACTACAAAAAAAAACGGTCAACATTTTTCCCAGAGCAGAGTGTTACGAACAATCCAAATAATCCGATTACTAATTGGGGGCCCAAAATGGGTTGCTGTCTTTTTTCCCAGAGCACGCGTGCCGAACGCCACGGTTTCTTACGCAGCCCGCATCGCGTCGGAGAGTAATTGATTCTTAGACATTCGTATTTTCCTCTAGTTTCTTCGATTATCCTGTATTACTCGATTAAATATATGTATATTTTCTGTAGCAATTGAATTTTAAAATGTACGCGTGCACAAACTGTTTTCCTACGAATGTTTTTCCAAGGAATTGCAAGTTGATTACGAAATAGAGGATACTTTAAGTGCCGAGGGAGACGTTGTACCATAGATGTAGAGCGAGTATTTTCTGTATCAATCGAATTTTAAAACGTACGCGTGTACAAACTCATTTTTCTATGCTAGGGCATTTTCCTGTTTTTGTCGGGGAGAGGGGGAGGCGCCGAGGGCATTGTGGTGTACGGATTTGCGGCATTACTGGGCGCTACTAGGCATTACTAGGAATCTTTTGGGCATTGGTTTGGGCATTAGGCCTTGTTGATACATTATAAAGATAAAATAAGATAATAAGAAAATAGTAATGTGTGTGTGTCTACTGGACATTAGTGGACACTGGTGTACAAGATTTTGGTCAGCGGTTTCCCCCCTCGGTTTTAATTTTTTTGCGGTTAATTATTTATATTTTATAAGAACAACGATTAGTTAAAGAATTCTTGATAGGTGCGCGATAAATTTGGTATACACTTCCGCTGTCTGCCATATCTTTGGAGAATAATGTCTTCTGTCGAAGCGAGAGCGAAAAACGCGCGTGAAAATACAAATGCGAAGAAACAATTTCACCTCAATTTTCATTAGTTACATATTCACGTTGCATATATTATAAAGCATCGTGGACAGCAATCGCGCATTTATTCGACATTGATATGACATATGAATATTAAAACATAAAGTATCGCCTCTAAATTTTCATCGACGTGGAAACTGCCGTTTCTGAATAATGTACGGTCCTATTAAAATCTAATTGCATTACAGTTCGCTGTACGGTGCGTCATTTTGGTACAAACCGGGATTATCAAACCGGCTAAAATTCTATATGACACACGTGTCTCAATTACTTCGTTATTAATTTAAGCATTAATGCTTCGATTTTAATTTATATTTAGAGAATGCTATCGCGCTTGCGCGTTCCGAGCAAGACATTCCGCGAAGAGCTAATATTGGCGTAATGGTATAAATTTTTATATTTGCTGCTACACACACATGTGCGGCGCGCATGAAAATTTTACCAACTCTGCATTTTGTTTTAAGGCCCACCTTTCCCCCTTGGGCCGTTCCGCAAATTTTCGTATAAAATTGAAAAAAGAGAGGCGCAGGTATAATATATAGAAGTATTATAAATCTCATACAAACCGTTATCTTCCACGGGCAGCGGAAAATATGCGGCCACTCGCGTAAACCGTGTACCTTTCAGAATTGTTCGTGAAATATTACTACATCGAGCCGAGCATGTGGAATTTACACAAGCAAATTACACTTCGGGTATATGAAAGCGGTAATTATAAATCGGCCACTGAGAGCAGGAAATTTATGGGAAGGGTTACGACGGCTGAGGGCCGAGGAAACGCCGAATGGCGAAACGGCCGCGCGATTACAAAGTGGCCGGGAATATCGTAATTATAAATTAACAAGTTATACAGCCTACGGTTAAAGGACAGACGGCGCGGCGCAATAGGAAAAAAACACAATTAAAAATGCGGCCAGCTTACGTCGCGGGGACGCGAAACGAGGGTGCGTCGCAAATTATTATCTTCGGTAGGGAAGCTCAGCGTTCGCGTCGCGGTTCAATAGGGACTTCGATTCAGTCTTGGGCGCCGGTTTTACTCGCGTTAATTATCGTATCGCGTTTTACCGACAATAATATAATTGCGCTCTTTTTGTTTACGCCGGATTATATTTTCTGCAATTTTTCCGCGTTACCCGCAGCGCTCGCGGCGACTCCAAGACTCGCGCGATGTCTCGCGCGCGTCGATTCTCGAGACTATACATCGTCGTGTTAAATCCACGAAGGATTTTTTCTGACGGCCGGCTGCTTTGTTCACACCCGAGAGGTAAACCGCTGACAAAAATCGTGTACACCAATGCCTACCAATGCACAGTGGGCATTACTTTATCTTATTATCTTATTTCATCTCACATTTACCTTGTTTTATCTTTATAATATCCCAGCAAGGCCTAACGCCCAAACTAATGCCCAACAAATGCCTGGTAATGCCCAGTAATGCCGCAAATCTGTACACGCACCGGCATAAATGCTGTCCCTATCCTTGTGAGGTGCACGCACACAACTAGAGTCCCTGTAGTTGTGTGCGTGCATCTCACAAGGATAGGGACAGCATTTATGCCGGTGCGTGTACACCACAATGCCTTCGGCAGTTTACGCCTCGATTTTTTCCGAGGAGGACTAGGCACTAGGCCTTGCAGTATAAAGATAAAATAAGATATTAAGATAAAGTACGCCTCGATTTTTTTTTTCGCGTTACTCGCAGCGCTCGCGTCCGCGAAAGACCGCGGAGATTTCGAGGCGAGGGAAAGGACGTCGAAGCTCGCGCGCGATATCTCGCGCGCATCGATTCTCGAGACTATATATCGTTTTAAATCCACGAAGGATTTCGTCTGACGGCCGGCTGCTACTGTCACTTCTCCCCGCTCGCGCCATGCGTCTCTCGGCCCGGGCTATTTGTTTCGGCGCATCGTGTATTGACTCTGCTGAGTAGCGACGGTAGGCGTCGCGGGCGATAATATATCGGCGGCCCCGGGTGATATATGCTCCGACGGAGTGAGCGGCTGCTGGGCCGCACAGAAGAAAGACTTGTCTCATAAAGTATAGGGCGATTTGTCACGGCAGTTTGTGATGCGACCGGGAGAGAATAATCCTCTGGATATCATCTAGCGCGCGACTACCCCACCTCAGTGATTCGCCACCCTGCCACCGAGCAGCTCCTCGTCCCCTCTTTCGTTCTGAGAGCGGATTACGCCCGAGCCGCGTTCTTCGTTAGGGGCGCGCGCCCTCCCCTATGGCCCTCCGCATCGCGATTAATCGTACCTGATGCCATTTTCGATGCACTCGGCGAGCGAATCCGGTTGATACGGTCGTTTCCTGCGCTCTGATAAGTATCGCTCTAATCGTCTTAGAGCTCGCAACGTGCGAGATCTCGAGATAAATATCTAAAGTTGCAAATGCAAATTTCAATCGGGCTCGCCGCACCGCGAGGAGCGACAATTCTCCAAGAAGCGACCGGCCTCAGCTGTTCTCTACTATTAAATGTATCTCGGTGTATACACACGAGCAGAGAAGTAATTAATTTTTTCCGACGTATTTACAAGATGTGCTCGCGTCTTTTCCGCAACGAGTGACTCATTTATGCCCCACGAGGAATTGCAAATGAAGGCAAATAAAGTCACGTAAGAGGTTCTTCGCGTATAACGGTCGCGTAAAAATAGGATAATCTTTGACTCGGGTACGCGTAGCGGGAAACACTCGTGGATTAGAAAAGTTATTCTCTTCGCGGCTTCACTCGCGCCGCGGGAGACGGACAGCGTCCCCGCGCGGCTCGAGTATCGGGTAGTCTCCGTTTCGAGGACTTGCGAAATCCTCTCCGGCCGATGATAGCGACCCGCTACAATCGCCGCGGGAGCACTCGGGGCATCGCGTGACGTTCTCCAGGTTCTCCTCCCGTTAAAACCGAGTCGTGCGAGCGTGCGCGCACACGTACACAGATGTACGCCCGTTTGAACGCTTCAAGTCCTGTGCGACCGCGCTTTTCCCTTTGTCGGGACTCGCCGCGAGTATGTGCCGGCGCGCACCCCCCGCCCCCCCGGAGTCGCGGCGCGGGGCACGGGGTGGAAGAGCAGCGGGAAAAGTCTTTAAAAGGGCTCTAGGAGCGTAGGTAGGTAGGACTGACTGGGAGATAGGTGAATGAGTACGTGAGTACATATTTGTTTAGTTAGAAGCACTCGCTCCTCCGCATCTCCCGTTGGTCCTCCGCGTCTCTCTTCCTCTCATTTTCCGTCTTCCGCTCGCTTTCTTTCGCTCTTGACGTGTCCCTTTCTCCGTTCCTCCGCCCTCCCCCGTTCGCATCTCGCGCGTCCGTCTTCGTTCCGCCCCTTCTTTACGCCCGTTTCCGCTGTAGTTTCATGTTCTCCGCGATTCCCCCGTCTCGGCGAGTTGGACGAATAGGTAAATGAAGATAAATGCGATCGGAAGCGAGAAGGAAATTATATTTTCTCTCGCACGTGTCTTCCTCCTTTCTCGCGGTGCTCTGCGAGTTCAGGAATTTCATTGATCCGTCGCGATAATGCGTTTAACATACGAGATTTCGTTCGAGCTCGTGGCGAAAAGTAATTTGGAGGAGCAAATTCGTGGAACAGCAGAGAAGAAAAATCAATTAATGTAACTTCAAACTTTATGCGTTAAGAAATGTTGTTTGAGTTGTACATTGAATAAGGCTATAAATACTCACTCGTAGCGTTTTACATAATTACATTCAAATATGCTCAATCTATTCCGTTATTCGCACGGCTTTCAGATTCTGTTACTTGTATCACTTTCGTAATGAAATAAAATTTTACTTGTGATCAATTACGTTAATTAAGAAAAAAAAACGTTTTGTTCTCCAAACCGAGGAATTCATGGCAAAAAATAGTTACACAATAATCTATTCGATAGGCGAAATGTAAAGGTAACATTACCCGCCGTATAAAAATGGTGGAAGAAACGTAAAGCTAATTTGCGAAACGGTTCGAAATTGACTGGTCCCTCGCAAAAAGTAGCACCGCCAAAATATGTGCCGTTTAGAAACGGTTTCCTTTCCCCCGATGCCATACACAGCTTCGTGCCAAGCGCGCTCACACGCATACTGCAAACGTCAAAGAGTACAAGAGAAGTAGCTCACGATATTTTGCGGACTCCTGATGGATTCGAATGACCGGAGAATTTTCGAGCAGAACGTCGCACATGTGTGCGGGCGAGACGAGGCTAGGGGAGGGGGTCGGCATATAAACGACAAACGGAGGTCCACACGAGCCCATATACGTGTGCCTTGATCGTGGTGGAGCTTGGGGTGGGGGGGGGGGGAGGATCAGGAGGTAGGAGAGATGTAGGAGGGTGCGTCGTATATCGATACTCGCATGGTCGAGTGTTTGCAGCGATATTTGGTCCATTTCCATTTGGCGCACGTGGCGCGTTTACGGTTCACACCTCTTACCGTCTCACCCTCGTCGGCCACCCCCCCCCCCCAACGCTCCCCCGCTCGCCTGTGCTACCCCTGCGTAATGGACACGCAAGGTGTTGGCGACTATGCAAACGAAGCCTCTCGACCTTATGGGTGGAGGTTTATAAGTCGGCCGGAGGGAAACGCGTAATTGTCGAATAAACGTTTTTCTTGCAAATTTTTCGCCGCGCTCTCGCCGCTGATTCTGATATTTCGTGTAGTTACGAGATATTTTGTGAAAGTAAAACAAGTTCGGGAGACGATTTGGAGATCCTTAAGAAAATGAATACATTTTTGAAATTGAGAAGTGGACTTTCGAAAGATAAAATTTGAAGTGTGACTTGTAAGAAGAAATTTTGTATTTCTAATTTTTCTAACTCAGTATTTTGACGAATAATGTACAGGGTGTTTCCTAAATAAGTGTCGAAAATGTAAGGGGATATTGGCTTATTTTATGAAGAAAGTGTCTTGTGAATTTATGTTCTAAAGTAATCTAAATCTAACGTGTTTTGTTTCCAAAATACAGGGTGTCAAATTTGAGAAAAGAAATAAAACTTTTAAAAATTTACGAAAATGCTGAGAGATATTTTATTCAAATTCGATGTACGTACATGCATCAAGCATCAACCATTTCCCAATATCGATGAAGTGATCTGTTTCTTAATAAAAAGTGAAGCTCTTTACACTTGACACCCTGTATTTTGAAAGCAAAGCGCTTTAGAACATTCATGGGACAATTTCTTGATAAAATAAGTCAACGAATATTTCCTTACATTTTCGACACTTACTTAGGGAACACTCTGCATAATTAAATAACATTTGTCATTTGAATATTTTTGTATCTGAGAAATATTCTTCAATTGATGCTATTAAATTGTTCTTTCCGTCTCCCTTTAGGATGTCAAAAACTAATTACTTGTAAATTTTCTCCTACAATCTTTTTATCTGCATCGTTTCTGTGAGAGAAACGCGAGGAGAAAAAAAGAAGCGAAGAAAATACGACGATAGGCTGGGCGAATATTGTATTGATTCGTCCGCGATGTAAACGTCAGATGTATGTTGGGGGTGTCCAGTATGAAAAAATTTAATATATCCAAATATATCACAAGCAGCAGCAGGCGACGATCGGCCATTCAGAACTCCATAATTTGATATGCAGCGAAATCGGGTGAGAAAGCAGCGATGGGGTGGAAATGGTTTTTAGGGTGAGCACCAAGGTGAGGAAGTATAGAAGGAGGGGACGAAGGGACTGCAGTTACTGATGGGATGTCCCGAACAGATGTGGGCATTATTCATTACGACTGACCAACGGGCTTTCTTTATGCCTTTTCGTCTTCGAATAAAAAGAAGGAACTATTTTCGGAGTCCGTCGCATCGATACATCGCGATATATCTCTAGCCTAATCGAATATTCAATTATGTCGTACTGAAAAGTATGCGATAGTACACGATAGCTTTCGATAGTATTTATAAAAACACTTAACGAGTTGTCAACGATATATCTTTTGCATTAAATTGAGTTAAATTAGTTAGATATTTTTTCTTAAAATCAATTTCTCCCTTTAAATTCTTGTGATTCAATCAAAGTTACAAAATTACTTACGCTTTTACAGAAAACTATATCATGTGTCTTGTATTTATAATTTTTCCTATACAAGCTCTGATCCCTCACCGCATATGTTACCTCGTTGTCTCGACGCGGCGACGCCCATTAAAATGTGACCATTCTTCGCCAGGCACCCTTTGACTTTACAGCTTAAACAAAACTTTCCTATATTACGAGTCTGTGAAATATTGAATACGCCGTTAAAGGGGGAAGGGGGGCACTTCTCGAGCGCGTGAAGGAGGGGATGAAAGGCGACGCGCGCGGGGTAGCTTCTGCATGGTCGTCGAACGGGTGAAAGGGCAGTGGGTGTCCAAGGGGGTGGATCCGGTCACTTGCCTGCCATTAAGGGAGCCGCGCACTGCCGCTGGCAAACCCAATTTGTTATCGACTTATTGGCCAAATTACTTACTATTACCGCAGATTTATTTCGCATATTAGTCCCCGGCTACGCCCACTCGTTACGTCTCCATTAATTACTGTCCGCCGGTACGTCCACGCGCATTTTGAGCAACGCCAGGGAGCGTACGGGCTAAGCTACTTGAAAGATTCCTCACATTTATGTTTCTCTCTGTGCAGCCTCAACCGTTCTCGCGTTATTGCCGAATATTAAATATAGCATAAGTAAATCCCTTGTTGTAAAATATTTCTTCAAATTTTAACGTATTACCTTGTGCGGATCATATTCGAATTGATACAAAATCTTATTTCTGCGCGTTATCCGCAAAATTTACGTTTGTGCGACCGTAACGTTTTTTCTTCTCGCGTTTTACTTTATATTTTACATAAAAAAAGAATTTTACATGTCTGCGACACGAATAAAATGGTAAATTAAATACTATATAATTATTAAAATGATTTCGCGTTCGTCTAGGCAATAACTAAAACGAATGGAAATAATGCGAAAGCTGAAAGATTCGTGGCACGATATTCCGTGACATACGCCTTTGTGCGACATGACGTGTGTGCGGCGCGGATTTAATTATCTTCGATAAACTACGTATAACGCATTTCGGCTGCATTACGATGGAATATTGCACCGCATATTTCTAAAATTAAAAACAGCGTCACGAACTTTTCTTTGGTAGATAAATGCTAAATATTTTTTCATGGCCTCGCCTCTGTGGTATTAACTGGCAGATTGAACCGAGCTTTATTGCAAGCCGCGTAATGGAAGAGGGGGCCGGTGTGACACGCTTGTTCTTGTACTCACTCGCAATTTATTATCAAGTAATTAACACGAGCGATAATGATTGTATTTTATTGCAATTACCTGCGACATGCATATCTTTATACAGTTTTATTCAAATTAAATATTTGCGTTGGATATTGTAGCAATTGCAATTTGATATCGCGATCACGAAAATAAATTGAATCGTGTATTGCTGAAACACCCTAAGTCACTTTTTGGGTCTCTTGAGTTTTGACGCACACATTGCAATTTAGATCAACTTGCATCGTTTAGTGCTGAAACACCTCACGTTCCTATATTTCATAGTGTCATTATGTTACTTGCTTTCCTACATGTAAAATAAATTGTGTCATTGTCAACTAAGTACTGCATTTATTTCCTAAAAATATAGCTGCAGATAGACGTGAATGGTTTTTTTCATCTCCTAAAAATTGACAAAAGGTGGACACGATTCAATTGCAAACTGAAAGTGTAGAGCTGGTTATACGCGTGTGTATTGCGCAGCAACGAATTTGTCGCACGCGTGTTTCTTCGCGAGATAAAATCGAAGACTTTGACCTACTCGAGGCCGACGAGATTTCGATTGGCGAGATTTCCAAGCGACCCTTATGTTTGCAAATTCCCCGATAACTCGGCGGAGTCGTTCACAACTGGGATTATGATTCCCACGGAAACTAAAGTACTTTGGAAGGAGCCGATGTAACGTCCTGGAAATTCCACCGAGAGGTGCTCTTTACACACGAGCTCGCCCTCTCACAGGCTGAACATACAATCAACACACGAGTTTACCTTGAGTATTTTTCAAAGGAAGACACCGCCGCGTCGACTCTCTCAATATCGACGGACCGCACCGCCGCGGGGGAGGCGAGCGGTTATTCTGTAAACAATACACACAGTGACATTAACGGCCCACCAAACAAACATCCGTCTACGCTTTCTTATCGTTCAAACGCCCGGCGGGCCCATCCGCCTTCTTTAAAACGTAACTGCAGCTTACCCGTGTAAAAGTTGGTGAGAAAAAGTTATCCTTTATCGATACACAATTGAGAATTTATACGATTCGTGCAATTAGATTATTAGACAAAGTAGATTCGAACGAGATCCTTTCTAGAGATAGATTGTAATTCGCGGCGATTAAAAACGTAAGACGCAAAGTATAAAATAATAACTACAGGGTTAATTTTCATAGAAATTGCATCGCGTGTATTCGCGTTGGTCTCGCTGAATTATAGAATTGTTTGTAAGTTAATTGCGCGGTTTCTCAGTCCGTTATCGAGAGGGTTGACACAGAGAGGAGTCCGTTACGGTCGAAGAATATACTCAAGTCGTCGGGAGGACGATAAAATGCACCACGTGTTACCCGGCACTTGATATTCATGCACGTTCGTCCGCAGAACGTTGAACCTCAACTAACGGGTACCCGGCAATCTAATAAAGATAAAAAATAACATCGACTCCAGCTCGAATCCTCCTACGAGTTCTCTCTGTCGGACGATTCACGCGGTCCGAGCCGCCGGTCCCCCGCGTGTTATATTGAAAAATATATATCTTCAACCATGCTGACCCCATCCGTAGGCTGCATATAAACTGCCCCCTTATAGAATCTATGATCGACTTAGGAGGGATGTTACAACTTCCGTATATTCGCTCTTTCCTCTCTGTCGCAATTGCTTTGACTTCTCAAGATCTATTTGATCTAAGAGAAAGGTGCCTAATTTATCGCTTTTCACTGTCACAACTCCGACACCGTAATCCCAAAATGTCGCGCGCCTCTGATTCAAATAGACGAAATGTTTTCTCTTAAAGACAACTTTCTTTATTGAAAAATTAACGCCAGGTAATAAAAAATGAGAGATTTCCAAGCGTGTGACTACGATGTCAAACTCACGCTTGAAGGAAAAAAAAAGGGGCACGGAGTTAAGAATTTATATACCTGGCAACGTGCGCCGTCTAGCGAGACAAAGCTTCGAGATACTCGCTAAGTAGTTCGGGTCACGTGCGGGATCGATTCGGTAACGGCCTAAATATTTTTACTTAAGCACCCTGTTGGGACCAACGGTCGTTCGGGTACCTCCATTCATGTCTTCATCATTTTCTGTCCCGTTAGAAACAAAGTCCACTCTAACTCACCTTCGCCTCGGTGATAAAGTATCCGGTCGTGGAGTCAAATATCGATTGTAAATGAGTGAGACGTGTATACGTGCTTGAAGCAGAAACTTCAGAAATTTCAAAAACTTCGGGTACTTCAGGAACTCGTGATTAAAAGCTTTCTCTCAATTTCTCTCGATGCCCCTTGTAATATTCGTGCATAATACATGTTCGCGTTTTGCAATAATAAATTTAACGTTATGAGCATGTTATAATTGTGTTATAATTTTTAATATAATTTGACAAATATTTTCTACCGTTACATAATTGAATTTCAATTTTCGCTACTAACTTTCCTTATGTAAATAAAGTGCTCGAGGAGAACCGTCGAGTGCACCGTTTAAAAATCGTATGCCCATACATTGCGCAATGAAATCTTCTAATAGACATTTTATTAAAACTGGAAAACGATCCGCGTAAATAAAATCGCAATAAGAGAATAAGAATTCTGTATTGGCATGAATAATCAAGATAACAGCATTGAATATTTGATTGATATTGACTCACATGTTTACACCGATGGCATTCTCTCAATTATGTAACTCGCAGTTTCGCCATTTTTTATTTGGTATCTCTTTTGCTCGGTTTTTTTTCTGCATTACGTAATTGTTTATCTAGCGAAGACTACGATAGCGCGTGTAAACACATAACGCGCCCTGCTAAATAACTCGAAACATATGGTTGTACTTTTACGCAATGTGGACGTTTCGATAGACATCTTGTTTGTTTGAGTTGGGAAATCTTTATTGATTCCTTTAGGCAAATGCTATTTTTCGGACGAACATTACCGCTTTGTCGCGGCAACTTGAATAATAATTAATATACGTCAGTGTAAATTTCTTGAAAATTTTATCGAATTTCAGCTGCAGGATACCAAGTTTCCTGTTTTTTAATTACGTAGAAATAAACTAGATCTAATGTTAGAAATTAATTTAACGTATAATCAAATATATTGATATGTAACACGAGCTTTCTTTGTTTCCAGGTGAGCTTGTACTCGAGAATTTGCAAACCATTTCAAAACTTACCACTTTTTCGGACACGTAGGTAAGCGAATGCAGATGAAAGTTTTAAGCGTTAATTTCGGTGTGCCGTAATTATGATAAAATTTTCCGCGCAATTTGAGATAAATACACGTCTCTCAATTTATTGCAATTGTTACTGTATTGCACTTTTACTACGCAATTTCGCGCGTAGGTACGAAAGTGACGAACGCGCTTCTGCACGATGAAACATTTTGACGGTGGGAAATGAAATTCGAGATTGCTAATAAATTACTAACCGATCGAACCTCGTTGATAACGCGATCGTTTGCTGTATCCGCGCGTTGTTTATCGCACACCCAGGAGCACTCGAAAATCATATTCAAGTTAAAGGGATGATGCCGCTCGAAACATTCGAGGGTGCTCGAGAAAACAGAATGCGAGAGGGTGGGCGGTGAGAATCCCGCTACAAGCGGAATAATGTTTATAACGCGCCGTTTCGACGGAATTCGAAATTTGTTTCTTTATCGACCATAATTTTCCGGAATCTACACACGAATAGATTCCGCGGACAAGGGGGATGCGAGTAGTTTTGGCTCTCCGCTTCCTTCACTTTCATCCGCGTGCTCGTATTGAAAAGCGCTACGATTCGACGTGTCATCCCCGCGCTCTTTCCCATCATTCGTGGCTGCGCGACTCTAAAATTTTATCCCTTCCGTTTTCGGGGGTGAAGTATTGCCCGGAGTGCCTTGGTAAATGTTCGGAAAATGACTCTGCGATTTCACTTTTTTTTTTCATGTCGTAGAGCGGACATATTATGTATGGAAGGGAGCATTAAAATTGTTCAGAGGGCGACGTGTATCTCAAATTCCGATTTTCCACCGAAAAGTCTTATTTTATTATTATTACTTTGTCTTATTTAACTTGTTTTATCTCATTCTATCTTATTTTATCTTTATAATGCCCCGGCAAGGTCTAATGCCCAAACTAATGCCCAGTACTGGCGCAAATCTATACACCATAATGCCTTCAGTGGTTTACTCCTCGACATGACACTTTGAAGACCCTCACCAGACTTTTTCGAAATTTCACCATACATTCCACTAACAAAATTTCAAAAAGCTCTCATAAAATTCCTGGAAATGTCCTGTTGTCCCACGATTACATAATTTTCAGGATAAATTTCAAGAAAAAAATTATCCTCGTGCAGTTTCGCGTAAAGGATATCTCGAGGGGTAAACCGCTGAGGACATTACTAGGCATTGTTAGGCATTTTTTGGGGCATTAGTTTGGGCATTAGGCCTTGCTGGGTCATTATAAAGATAAAATAAGATAAAATAAAATAAAATAAGATAAAGTAATGCCCACTGGGCATTAGTGGGCATTGGCGTACAAGAGTTTGGTCAGCGGCTTCACCCCCGGGATATCTCTATGGAAGTCACCGAATGCGAGGCCAGAGACGGATTTCGATTCTCGCGTTGCCGTGGCGCATAAACTTTTCACCGGTGCATCGCAAATAGCGTATAAAGAAACATGGGACGGGAAGAACGGAATGATAAGACGTTAAAATGCATCACGTTCGCCGGCGCTCGTCGCGATAGCGCGTAGCGAGAGGGTGTCGCGTGAAATAAGAGACATACATGCGAGCGCATTATGCGAAAAATATGGTAATAATATTGCCGAGGCCAAGCAAAACAGCCCCCTGCATATGAAATACGCGGGATCTCCCACAGCCACCGTCTTCCTCTCCTTCTTATTCATCTCGCCGCTCCTTCCGCGGCCCCGAGCGCGCGGTCGCGTTTCGCGCGCGCGTTTACTCCTTTTCTCTTTTTAAAGCACCTCATCTGCCGCGATCTCGAGAGCGCGCACCCCCGATCCAGGGCCGACGTCGCCGACTGAATACAAATGCGGCTTTCGGGAGCGGAGTAACGCAATTCTCGGCGAATTAGCGGCGAAAAACAGGAGAACGCGAGGCGAAAAGGCCGCCGCCGCAGCCTCTTCCTCTTCCTCCATTAGAGAAACGTGATTTACGCGTGACTTCAAAAATCTCACGAGCTCCCCTTGGTCCCCGACTAAATCAGGTGTCGATTTGAATCTTTAGAACACGCCTAGGAGAATGTCATTCTACTAATCGCTACGCGAGATTGATTCTCGCTTAATTAACGGAGGCGCTGGAAGAAAATATCAGGAAAGACCCGGGGTCTTCAATTCTGTATTAATTGTGCCCAAAAAACGCTGCGAACGCATTTAGACAATTGAAAATAATATTTGGTCACATATCCCCGAGCTGACAAGAGTGTTGAGGCTAAAATTATTCTCTGAAAATATTCCATCTAGTGGTTTCAATTTCTAAAAGCAATGTGTCGTGAATTGAAATTTAATTTTATTTAATCCATCGCCTCGCGAAAATCAAATAATTCCCGCGTCTTGCCGAGTCAAACTGGTTAAGGGGAAGGCGTGATGTTATTTCAAAAACAATTTTCTTGTATCTTTATATAAACGAGACGGCAATTTGTTTGTAAAATAGATTTCTGTTTATTTTATTTGCGTATAACATCCTTCCGCGCTCGCTCTTGAGTTTTCTACACCCTCTGCCTTATATCGACGTTAATATTCAAGACAGCGAACGAAATGAATATTAAACGCGGTAATCGTTTTAGCCTCCTATAATGCATTCTCTTTTTCTGTCTTTCTCTATTCAATTTCTGTTTTATCCAAAAGTTATACATAACATAAAAAAATTGACTGGATTTTCATCTTGCTTATGCCACATAATTTGATAAATTAAGAACAAAGTCTCACCGCGTTGAAATTTCCAATTTATGTACGAGATGAAAAAATTATACGCGTTAATACGGTTTAAAGTACCTCGACTGCGATCCAGTTATAATACACTGATTTCCCGTTGCGATCGACATCGGGACACGTATACTAGTCAGAAATATACTTATTTTGATAACCGAATTTGTACTTCACTCTCGTACCATTTATCTATTAAAAACGAAGCGAATATAACGCGTCACGTCGCGGTTTTTCAAATTTAATTTAACCATCCATGAAGAAGCTCTTTGACATAAGTAAATTGAATAAGAATTACCTCATATTCTACACGCAAGTGCTCTGAAATAAAATCTACTCCAAGGCGCGTGCATGTGTATGAACAATAAATCGATAGCATTTAACGTCGCATCATTTCCCAAGACGCGTATCGTCGGCGCACTATAGGCCGCATCTCTGTGGCGGAATATTGCGCAATCAGAATAATAAAAGACGCGATATGCCGTAGGTGTATACTTATATCTACGGTACTTGACGCGCTATAGTTGGAAGTTACATTCACAGACATCGTAGCTCTCGCGTAAGTACAATACTTAGATCCTTTTGTCGCCTACATATCGCGATGATGTCGAGAGAGAGGGGGAGAGAGAGAGAGAGAGAGAGAGATTGCATTAAGAAAGCATTAAGTGATATTTTTTTATGAAAGAAGTCATATGAATTTATAAAAATCAAAAGGGGCCCCGCCAAAGCACCCGTACTAACCGCTCCTTCGTGCAGGAGCCACCTTAAGCTAGGTGTTGCAAGCACCCTTTATTCTTGTCGAGAAACATCTTAGCGGGTCCACTTTTCATTTAGAAGAAAGCCACCCCTTTCGTCCTATCTAAAGGCGCCTTACACTCCTCTCAATATTTTCGCACCCCATCCCACCTTTCGCTTCTAATTCCTGAGCCCGGAACAACCTGGCATTTTTCTCACCCCTTTGCTCGTCCCTCGGCCGGCGACGTACCCCTGCACGGCGCGTGAAAAATATTGGATAATTTTCCGAGTCAGAAAATCCGCTGTTGCCCGACTTAATTGTATCATCAAGAACTCCTCGAGTTCGGCGAGACGAGGCTTAAGTAATACCGTACAATTTTTAACCGCAATCTCATCCGATATTCCAACCGCGTCGGGCTTGAAATTCAAAACGGTTTGACGCCACTCGAACACCCCCAACCCTTCGCCCACCATGCTCCTCTTAATCGCGCTTCCTTTTTGCGTCACTGTCGTTTGTCATTAAGATATGCTCCTTCCAAGAGCAGGAAAATATATTTTACCGGAGAAATTATGCGAGAAGAATTTTACTAATTAAATTTTGCTGGCGCGATTATATATGCTCTCTCTTTTCGGTAGTTTTTTCGCAATCGAATTAAAATTCTAACAAGCAATCAACGTGCACTATTGTTCAGTGAACAATTTTTCGAACTTAAATAGAGACGGTATTCTGTGACGTTAATCAAATTGCTAAGTTTGCTTTACGAAACACAAAATAAAGATACAATCATGAAGCGGGATCATCTCGAATACCGCCGTAAAAGGGAATCTGGAAGAAGCGGCGCGATTTCGCGATCGTGAAAGTACGTCAAGGACATTGGCCGCCAGCCTCCCTTGTGTTTTTTATCTCCGGAAGTGGGGGTGCGTAGGAATGCAAAAGCGAAGTGCCCGGAAAAGTGGGGCGACCAGGCGACGCGGCGGTCGGAGGTCCGTCGTCGGCCTGACGGACTCTCTCGTTTGTGCAAACAAACCAAAATGGACTGCGAATAAATATGCGTCTACGAGCAAAAGCGAACGCCCGTATGCTGGGTCATGATCCGTCCATGTACGCGGCGGGGTTACGAGAGGGGCCGGGGGGTCGCAGGGATGAGTGAATCGCGCAGCGCGAGGGGGCGGGATACGTCGGGGATTTAGAGACCTTTAATGGAGCTCGTCTGCCCCGCGACTACCAGAAAAGGAATTCGCCACTTTCCATTATTCACTCCGCGCCTTTTTTTTATCGCGTCCGCGCCACCTTTTTGGGAAAATCAAGCCGTGGGGGCTGCTCTTTCCCGACAGACAGAGAGAGAGAGAGAAAGAGAGAGAGAGAGAGACAGCCGTCTCGACATGTCCTTATGTTGGATGCCTCTTACTTTTTTGATACCTGCGGAAAATACGTATTCTGTATTTAGATTGTAACGATGAAATTGTTTGCCAAGTTACAGAAAAGAGTGATTAATTCTTGATACGGGCGTAACACTCTTTTGATATTTTTATATAACGTTTATCATTTTATACTCTATTTATCGTAAAAATATAGTTATATGCACAACATTTACTATAATATTAGCGTTATTGATATTTAATTAATTAACGTATCTAAATTTTATTAAGCTCTTCATTAAATCTTTTATAAGTATATATTTTATTTCTGCGTTAAAAGTATTATTTTGATAAATTAAGTAAATTCGGTGTCTTTTTGCGATACATTACATAAAAAATATATCTAAATTATCCTCAAATAAAATCTATCTCTCTCTCTCTCTTTCTCTCTATCTGAAGCTTTCCTCGATCGGATCACGTTCGAAAGAACCGTCCAAACTAGAAGTTGTCAAATTGATTTTTTCGTTTTTATTATGCCGTTCGGTCTCCGGTATTGAATAATACGTCCGGAGCGCTTCCTCGTTGACCTTATTTCAAGATATTTCGCAGCCGAACGATAACGCCGAGCGATAAAACACGAGGTATTTTGTTTCCTGCTGACTTTCGCCATTAGCGCGTAGCCGCCTCCGGCGGCGGGAATAAACTTCCGACTACATTCGCCGAAGAAAATGAAATAAAGGATACATCTGTTTGGTGGAGCATAATTTCCCGTTTCTTGGACCTCCCCTGCCTTCGAGCCACGTTGTTGCCAGTCCGCGTCGGCCACAAGTCGTTAATGAAAATCAAACAACGGAAAAATTACATCCACTTGGCGGTAACCATCGTCCCAGTCTTTTCCACCCCTGAGACTTTTCAGGGGCGGTTTTGCCTTCGTCAGCCTTTCCTTTCCTCCACTGCATCAGCGAGGGCTTCCAGCGGCCTCTCCGGTCCACCATATTCTTTCAGCGGTCTCCTCTCTCCCTCTCTTTCACTCTCTCTTTTTCTCTCTCTTCCTCTCCCTCTCTCTCTCTCTCTCTCTCTCTCTCTCTCTGTATCTCCTCCTTCCTCCTATTCGTTCTCCATCCATCGCCCATCCTTCATTAATCTACTGTATCTTTGCGAAAATGGAATTAATAGAAGTCGTGTTTGCCGCTGCTCGATATTACAATATCGCGTTCGATGTAACGGGGAAGTCTAACGGTGTTTGTACAACTACAACGGGAGTCTGAAAACTGTTGTTCCTTCGTGGCGGTGTTTGAGCTACCTTTTTCGGAAAATGGACGTAGAAGAGTATTTAAAACACGAAGGGCGTTATTGCAGGCTTCGCGAATCCTTCTTGACGCGCACAGCTTGATTTTATTATCGCGTATTACTGCGACTTGTGGAATTTGCAATAAACTCGGTTAGATTTGATTTTAAACGTGAACGCCCGCATTGGAAAATCTTGGAGAGAAAGAGAGCTGGCAGAGCGCTGAAAGTTTGACACCCTTAAACATCTCGGATAATTACCTCTTGATCAAGTGAGAGCATACGCTTGGGATGTGCCGGCGCACTTATTACGGCAATCGACTTAATTTAATGAAAAACCGGGACGGGCGCAATACGCCGCGCGAGATCCGAGCGCAGGTATCCCGTCGACCCCCCCTGTGTTTTTTGCTTCGTTCCTTTGGCAAGGAAGCCACGAGATCCGCCAGCCGGAAAGTCAGGAGCGAAGAAAGGTCCCTTCATAATTCAAGCGGCCACTAATTGATACTGAATTATTAATCGGAATGAAAGTAAAACACAACCTCCTCCGGCGCGAAGAGATTACCTGGCCATCGCCTAAGGATCCATCTAGTTTCCTGTTTCCTGCGAGAGAAACTTTAAACAGTGTTTCGATGGAACAACAGATTATTTCATGTATATGTAAACAACATGTGACTTCGCTAATTGAAAATGTTCTCTCCCGTCCCTTCATTTTTATTTTCAACTCAATTGGATTGAAAATCCACTTTTTATTATCGTCTTTCTAATTTTCTTATTACGAGTTTAATGATAATAACGATGTGACGTATATACGAAATAGTTGAATAGACTTATTATTATACACTTCCGATGTATCCGCTGTTTTACGAAACACTTTTAAATCGTAACTAATAGTTTTATAAAAATGTAGCACTTTTTTTAGAACGAAACAGTTGAACAAGTAGTTGTAAACTGCACTGAAATTATCGAAGAGTAAACAGCTGACCAAAATCATGTAACCAATGCCTAAATTGGATGCATTAAAATTCGGCAGTAATGCCCAGGGGGTGCATTACTTTATCTCGTTACCTTGTTTTATCTTATTTTATCATTTAAAAATAATTAGAAAATCGTTCAACGATTTTATTTTAATCTTAAATGAAAAATTCTAAAATCTAGAATAAAGTGATAGAATCGTCTTTTGTCGAATAATCGTGGTGCCAATTTCGTGCGTTGTAAGACGGAGGGAAAATTTGTTCTAAATGCAAGAATATATAAACTTACATTTATATAAGTTACTCTTGTCTCAATATAGTAGTAAGTAAATCTTTTTTAATTCGACAGAGGAGAATAAGAATTATTGATTTAATTTTGATAGTCTTATTTTTATACTAAATGAAGTTGTGAAAAATACAGGGTGTACTAAAACCACCGGATATCCTTTTAATCTCAGATTCCTTAGAAAATTTCAAGAGGAAAATTCTAATAAAAAAATGTCGAGGCTATGATAGTTTTTAAATAATAAGCGATTATATTTCACAAATGATAGATCTGAGATTTCGCGCGCTTAGGCACGGCGACATGACGAGTGATAAAAGTGTTCCTATGTGTTTCGCGAGCGAGCGAGAACCAAAGTCATCGTTTAACGGGACAGAAAATATTTGGGAAGACGATGATCCGGTTATTTTGAAAACTTGAGGATAGAGAGAGGCAGGAGACTAGATTGAATCTAACTGAAAATTCCAAGTTCACTCAGAATATCGGAGATCGACTAAATCGAAGGATATCAGTCTGATGCTCATCATAGTGAACCCCTCCCTTTTATTAATAAGACGTTACACAAAGTTAACAAAAGAAATGGTTAAAGATAACAAGAAGAACAATTAATTCGAGAATGAATCGTTAAGTCTGTTGTGAAAGTTGTCACTATGCTAAAAAGGGCGATATTCGTAGGAACTTTATCACTTGTCGTGTCGTACCTGAGCGCGCGAAATCTCAGGCCTGTCATTTGTGAAATGTAATCGCTTATTATTTAAAAACTATTATAGCCTCGACATTTTTGTATTAGAATTTTTGTCTTGAAAGTTTCTAAAGAATTTATGATTAAAAGGATATCCGGTGGTTTTAGTACACCCTGTATAAATACAGTCATTCTCCGGCCGTGGTAGACATTGTACATATTTTATCTTGTGCCATTAATTTTATAATCATGACTCAACTCCGTTTTCATTTTTACCGTTCAATTACATATTACCATAACTCGATTAATTTTTTTAAGAATGTGTGCTTGATAAGGACCTAAACCCTTGGTCGAAACGTCGCACTGTATATTTTAAATTTTTAATTTATCAAACACGTGCCAATTAAGGTCGACTAAACTTATCCATCGAAATATAAATGCGTCGAGACTATTTTTTTTATCTCAGTAACAGAAATCCTTTCTGAGGATGCACTATCTGTACGCCACAATGCCCTGGGAAATTATGTATCGATAGACGAACCCTTTCGTAAGATTTTGCTGAAAAAACCGTCGACGAATTAGTGCAATATATATAGTAAGCAAACGAAACGCAGCTTGCGAGGTCTGAGGGACTCGGTATATTCATTCAACTCTTTCTTCGCCTGTACCGGCGTATCCGGTCGGAAGCACATTTCTGCCGAAACGAGAGAAGAAATCGGAGATTGCCGCTGCGGCGACACGTACGACGTTGCACATTTCGCGATGCGTACGTCGAAATCGCTGAACCGATGGATGTAAGCAAACCCGCAGAATGTCGAAATTACTCTCTCCGATGCACCCTCTGTTCCGGTTTCTCTGTTCATCCGTTCTCGTTTCTCACCCTCCGCCGATGACGGCCCTACGCTCACTCGCGGGCTCGCACGCACACACTTTCTCCCGCTCCCTCCGTCTCTTCGGCTCCATCTCTCTGGGCAGCCTCGATCTCCTGTATCTCGCCTATCCAGCTGCGACAGTCCCACACCTCTGTGCGTTAATTCCTGTACACACAGACAGCGGATACCTACGGGAGAGCATACCGCGGGCCAACGTTTACCTTGCATAATGCCAGCGATCTTTGTTTCTTCCTTCGCGTCCGCCACGTTATTCCGAGAGGCGCCGAAAGGCCATTCTTTTTCACACACAAGGCCTTCCTCATTTATAAAATACGCCAAGAGCAACGTAAACATATTTAATACTCGCGTAAATATTTTCCTGCGGATAGCCGACGCGATGATTATTTGCGCCGTTAATTGGCCAGAAGTAGAGAATATGTTGGGACACATGCTACGAAATGTCTATAAACTGTTTCCGCTGTTTGTCTTTGATAAAAGACTCCTTCGGATAAGATCGCGCGCATTACGCTATTAACATTATTGAAATGTCATTATCATTAATTATCGCGAGCCATCTTCGAAGAGGTTTTCGAAGGAATCCTTTCCGTTCCAACAACGTCCGCGTAAGATCACGACTGAACAATTGGTATCATTAATCGTAATACTATCGAAAGTTTTGACGCACGTAATTGGGCGATCGCAAACGATGACGATAATTCAATCGAGAATTTTTGTAACGATCGAGATACCGTCAGACGGTGAACAAACTCTGCAAGAGAACGAACAGAGCCGCGGATTCCTGGCGAACGAAGGTTAGCGAATCGTACTAATTGATACCAATGGAAGGGCGCTTCTACATTGTCAGTCGGGAGAATCAGCTCCGATAGAAGTCCGTCCAGGATCGTCATCGTGATCCGTTTGGTCGCGTCGCTGCACTAAAATAAACCTTCGAAACGAGTGGCGGCGACCAGGTAACTCCGGAAGAGCTCGGTGGAGGAACGAGAGAGCGAGACAGAGCGGGAGGGTGAACGAGGGAGAGGGAAGGCGGAGGAGGTCGACGGCGATGAGTTGGAGTTTTTGAGAGGCTGACGAACCAATCACGGGGCCATCTATAATGTACACAGCCCGTTAACGATTGAGACCAGAGACATTCCGTCCGCTTGGTCCTAGCCATTCTCCAAATATCCGCCATGGCTAGTCAATCGTCCCAGGAAACCTGCCCGCACCACCGCCCAGGCAATTCCGCCCCTTTTCTCTTTTCCGCAGCCGGCACGTGAAACGTTCGTCGGACCGTCGACCAAAACGGACGCCCGCAGAATCGTTAATTCCTCTCAATATTGCACGTCCTTTTCAGAAGCCACGTCAAGTCACCGGCGGACGTCCCTTTCGCTGGCCGAAAGGGCGTAAGTGGCGTTTCTAGCTGAACGCGTCTCTCGCGATTATTTTCTCCGAGACGGACATTTGCGGCGCGAACGGGAGGTACGAGGCTGCGGACGCATTTCACATTTTCTGGGACCGGGTTCTCTCTTTTGTTAGGAGAGCGTTTTCAATCGCGCGCATCTAATTCGTCCGATCGAGCGGTGCTGTCTGTGCGTCTTGTATTAAAAAATTTAATTATCTGTGCATTTCTCGAGCAAGAAATATTACGTCGGGCATAAAAACGTTGGAGTGTTTTGCGTCTTCGACGCGCGAGCTAGGCGGCAATTATTTATTATTCTTAAATTCTCGTTCTCTTCAAACACTTTGCAACGATAGCGACAGGGGGCCGGAATCCACGAGGTGATTTGTATTCCACATTTCTCACGAAACGATGGGGGCGTCGAATACCCGTGTCGCGTTCTGTTCATCCTCCCTTCTACCGCTCGCCCCCTTTCGCGCACGTCCGTAAGACTCTTACACACACTCGGGGCCCGGTGAGTAACGTCTGATTATGCGAGCGCATGACTGCCCGTAACGCGATTTAATATTAAAATATTATGACAAACGTCAACAGGAGGCGGGTGTAAAGAGACGCGCCTCTGATTGGCCCGCGACCGCGTGAATACGAAACGAGAGACGGGGACATCTCACCAACCCTTGTTTTGCCCTTCGCTACTCTTCCCTTTTTGCTCCTGCGACCGAAACCCAGAGGAGAATCCCGGCGGATAAAGCGAGTAAGGGGACCAGGTGTTAATCCAGTTGAGAATGCGGTCTTCCGGTTTTTAATTCCATTATTCTTTTGTATCTTGAGAGGACCTGCGGTATCAAGTAAAACTTTTCAAACCATCTCGTACATATATATGCTAATTTTCACGCTCTCTTATTCCGCTTGTATCATGCTGTCTACAAGTATTCCCGTATATTTATATAATTATCATATATACGTGTCTATATGAGTTTAACAGGAGAACAGCCATGTCGTATGTCTCATCTGCCATAGTAGTGTACCGCGTAAGAAAATTATTTTTTCCAACAAACCTTAAAGAAAATTTTACATCTATCGCTGCCTCCGTATATACACGGAGGGAATCTTTTCTTCAAATTAATCCTAAAAATCATATAATCGTAGGACAACGTGGCATTTCGAAGAATTTTATGAGAGTTTTGAAATTTTACCATCCAATTTATTAGTAGGGAATTTTCTCTTGGAATTGATTCTGAAAATCACGTAATCGTGGGACAACATGGCATTTCCAAGAATTTTATGAGTTTGTTGAAATTTTACATTAAGTGTATGGTAAAATGTAATTGAAATGTATGGTAAAGTTTCAAACGGCTCTCATAAAATTCTTCGAAATGCCATGCTGTCCCACGATTACGTGACTCTCGGGGTAAATTTTAAGAGAAAATTCTCTCCGTGTATATTGAAAACGCCGATCTTGAGGTTAAACTTGCAAAGTGCACGTGTAATCAATTGGACGCCCGACGAAGCAGCTGTGTATATCAAAACCGTGAAGCAAAATAGGCAGGTGAATGCAAAATGCAAATAAAGAATCGGCATGGAATCTGATTTGGATTCATCGTGCAAGTAGATCGTCGATGCGGTATCAATTTAAACGTTCGATTCTTCTCGTTTGCTTTTTCCCCATGCAAAAGTATCTGTAACACGAGCGAGTCTGCACACACGAAGCACCGAACGAGACTCGACGCACGTAGTTTAGTCCGCGCATCGTCGACATGCAGAAAAGCGCGCTGAATAAACACTCCTGACAGCGTGCCTGTAACGAGTTTAAAATCTAACGATATCCCACCGGTTTGAAACACGGCCGAGGTTCGCCGCGATCGAACAATCGCCTACACAACAGAAATTTCGATACCCGTTTTGTATTCATTCCCGCCTATCGGCTGATATCGATATCCTCCTTTTTTTCCGCCTAGCGAGCAATTACAAAACGATTGGCGTTGATCGTTCGTTATTAAATCGTGACAATTGCGTTATTAAGTGGTTATATTCAATTTTTGTGTTTTTTTTTGTATTGAACGTGTGATTTCTAGATCTCGTTAGTCCTCGGAATTTCTCCTTTAAACGCAAATCATTAAAGCGATTAGTGCACTTTGGCTAATGGGTGATTCTAAATTAGAAAATCTTTTACCATAATGTTTGCAAAGACAATTTTTCTATCACGTCTAGCATGCTGATACGAGATAATTCTTCACTTTTACACTTGCCATTTTGGAACTTGCGTGATTGCAAACAGAATGAATCCTGTGAGTTACACAGGATCGTTTACGGTACACGGGGAGAGAATTTTCTCTTAAAATTTACCCCGAAAATCGTGTAATCGTGGGACAACACGGCATTTTGGACAACTTTATGAGAGTTTTCTGAAAATTTTCTATACACTTTACCGAGAAAATGTATTCAAAGTATAATTAGTAGTAAAATGTAGGATAAAATTTGAAAAAAAACTCAAGTAAAATTCCTCGAAATTTCGGGATAAATTTTAAAAGAAAATTGCTCTCCGTGTACATTTGTGAAAATTGATTTGTTAGATATCTGGCAACGAAAAGAAATAGTGATGAGTCAGAGACCCGCCTGAACTCCTAAACATCGGCAGACTTTCGCGAGAGGGTACCCTTATGCCAGCAGATGAGGCGTAGCAGAAAGTTCGGCAACGCCGAAAGTATCACGGCGAGGATGTACATAAGGAACTCATATACAGCCACTGGAGTTTCGGCGAGAGAGGCTGCCGCGGCGGGGGAGCGAAGGGATAAATCCAAACAGTAAACAGAGCGGAGCTTTTGCGAGGAAACGTTGGTGAAAATTCTAATATATAAAAGATATGAGAGGCCGCGCGAGGGGGTTGAATTCGAAGGAGCCGCCGGGATTCAAATAAGTGGGGTTACGCGCGGTACCAGTGAGGGCGAGAGGGAATGAGGGCGCGGGAGCGGGTGGGCGGGGGCCGAAGGAATCTGAACAGCCAACAACAAGCGCAGCCTCCGACCTTTATTTAACCTTTTCTTAAAAGAGCCTTAGGAGTCCCTCTTATCTGCAGTCGATGGCCCTTCAGCGTCGGCTCTTATACTTTCATTCTTTCGTACTCTTATATCTTTTTCCCCTGCCCCTCTCCCCTTCCCCTCGTGTACACACGTCGAACTTCATCGTCTTTTCCCCCTTGCCCTCTCTGCTCCGCCCTGCCCCCTTTCCTGAAAACTCTTACGTTTTCGCGACGAGTAACGAGAATCGTTATCCCTTCCGCGTTGTCGCGGTTTCGGTTAAAGATCCTTCGTTTCTTCATTAAGCGAGACGCGGGGCTCGGAATTAATTAAGGAATTAAAGGTCGGCGTCTCGCGAGGAACCGGTACAAGCCCAAGTGGATTAAACAGTTTCCGCCGATCGTCGGCGTTTCATTAATTTCATGAGCAAACGCCCGCAATCGTGGTTTCTTACTCTTCAGTAATAGAAGCTGCAGACCATTTTTGCCTATGCAATAGCTTTGTGTCTCGCAAAAGTAGAGGATTTCGCCCCGATAAATTCATAGTGGAATCAACTGATGATGTCTATTAATTTAACAGAAACCCCGCTATCCGAAATTAGGATTCTATCGCAATACTGGACTTTCCTCTACTTATGTCTCGCATACTTTTCGACAGTATTTAAATAGACGAGGAGACTCTGAATGTTTATTTGCTCGATACATATTTTAATGTTGTTCGCAATTGGAAAAAACGCCATTATTTTTTACAAGTTGAATGACGACATCATACATATTTACTCATGTTGTTCACAAGCTAATATTGGATCATTTAAATTCTTAAACCTCGGCATATGCTAACCTCTGCATTTAGTAATGATAATCAAATGAGTTTATTCTACATAATACCTATAGCTGCAGTCGTATGAATAATAAATCGAGCTGTTCGATTACGTAAAATGGAAACGTTGACTGCGGGATTCGCAAGCTGCGGTAACGGAAAGAACAAATTCGGAAGTCCTCCGGCTCGTGCACGCGCGCCAAATTCCGCGAGTGCCTTCACCACTGTTTTCCCTCACCGCCTCCAATTCTACCATTTTCTATTCCCTTTCCTTTCTTTCCTCTGCCTCGCAGACTTCTGCCTGAAACGCCACGCGCTGGCGCTCCTGACTAAACACTGATAACGCGCGCCGCGGAATTTCTTTGCATGTTATAAACATACGTAATCGTACACAAATAAGATTAGCATAGGACTCGGCATGCCTGGATTTGCAAGAGACACACGGCCTTTCGTTCGAGAGACAATCGTTTCGTAGCGCCGTGTGTGAAGGCAAACGTATTTTAAATTTATCCTCGCCGACGTCTTCGGCGGCTGACGGATTGTTTAATTCGGGTGGGTTAGGTTCGGGTTAGATTGCGTAAGCGTTAATCATTGTTAAACGTTGGCGATAGAATAGCGCTAAATAACGTCAGACGTCACACACGGAGAGAATTTTCACTTCAAATTTATCCTGAGAATGTAATCGTCGGACAATATGGCATTTTGAACAACTTTATGAGAGTTTTGTTGAAATTTTACCATACACTTTACAAAATTTTCATAAAATTCTTCCAAATTTTACTAACAAAAACTCTCATAAAATTCTAAGCGCTAAATAACGTCAGATGTCACACACGGGGAGAATTTTATCTCAAAATTTATCCTGAAAATGTAATCGTCAGACAATATGGCGTTTTGGACAACTTTATGAGTTTTTTTTTAAATTCTACCATATACCTATTTTACAGATTTTTCACAAAATCCTTCGAAAAAACTCTTATAAAAACTAGTAAAAATTCTCATAAAGTTCTTCGAAATTTTACTAGTAAAATGCTGAGGTCATTGTGGTGTACAGATTTGCAGCATTACTGGGCGTTGTTTTGAGCATTAGTTTGCGCATTAGGTCTTGCTGGGGCTTTATAAAGATAAAATAAGATGAAGTAAGAGAAAGTAAGAGAATAAGATAAAGTAATGCCCACTGGGCATTGGTAGGCACTGGTGTATGTACATATTTTTGGTCTGCGGTTGACCCTGCGGTAAAATGTATGCTAAGTATAATTACTAGTCAAATGTGTGGTAAAATTTCACAAAATTCTCATAAATTTCTTCGAAATGCCACCTCGCCCCATTACATGATTTGCAGGATAAATTGTAAGAGAAAATCCTCTTCGCGCACCCGATGTTGTACCTAGACAAAATAGGCGCGACAAAGCAGCAGTTTTACATAAATTCGTTTATGTGGCTCAATTATCCTACGTCATTCTTTTGCATTCATCAGTTGCGATTGAAACTATTTAGTATATTTTAACGTGAGATTTTCATGATAAAGTATACAGCTGTAAATAACATTGCATTACAAATGCATTTATGCCACGTATGTTGATTGCACGATTGTTTTCGTCAACTAGAATGGCAATTTACAGAGTCATCGATTCCGCATCATTTGACATTTTAATGATAGGAAGCTCGAATGGAATGGAAGTTTCGCTGTATAAAGACGCAAAAAAAAAAGAACGACAGAATATAGTCGCGGAATAAACACATCGCGGAAAGACGCACGCGAACGTCTTCGACAAGCTGTTTTGCTGTTCTGTTGCCCGATGGATCTTTGCGTTGATAAATATTTGCACGAGCGATGCGTCCCGAGACACGTGTGTTTGTGGTAATTACTTCGTTGCGTGATGATTGTTTGTTATGCAATTCGGTCCCGACGAAGGCACGAAGTGCAAGGCCAGCGGACACTCGAATTGGAAATATTTCCAGCCGAACGTGTCTTGTCCATCATCTTGCTTGTTATTGTACGTGATATAATATATGTTTCAGACAAGTGTTTACAAGAACGCGCAGTTGATTTAGAGCGATATATAATGCAAGTGGCTTACTCATCTGCTTTGCGACTCTATCACATATTTTCACATCTACCATATACCAATAAAATATTTACATTAATAAAGTTATCAGTGGATAGTATCTTATGTTGATATTTCGTGAAAAGTAACACGAATTACTTGACAAATCGCAATTACGTGCGTAACAGCAATGGAAATCTACACCCTGGAAATTTACTCCGTAAGAAATGTTGCATTTGTATCGTAAAAATGAAGTCTTCGAACTTTCAGAAAATCACTTTGCTTGCTAAAATATAATATATTAAATTCTGATTTGATTTAATGGCATACGTTTATGGAAGATATTAAATTTTATAAGCAGTGCTGTCTAAAGGCGTACGCGGAGTCGTTATCCTTACGTTAAAAAATTCATTTCGCCAAGTTTCCGGACAAAGATTAGCTATTTCTACGGTGAGATATATCTCGTGGCAATAAAGAGCAATAATTTACTCCAAGAGCATTGTCTAATGCCGCTCCATTATATCGTACAATAACACGATAATAATGAACTTATCGAGACATCTGGAACGCGCTCGAAAGTTTCGACCCTCGCGAGAAGCGGGCAGAAGAGGAGCTCTGGTTCCGCCTTTACACTCGACAATCTGCTTGATGATGGAACTTAATAAAACAAATCCCGCTGTGTAAACAGCCGCGGAGACTCGAACCGACGTCATTCAGACAACAGCGAGTTTTCCTTCGAGCCAGCCAATGATGACGGAGCAGCCGAGGCTGGTCCCGCGCTCGAATACCATTAGATAAGATCAATATTGTTCAAAATACGGTAGAAGTTTAACGCATGTACGTTACGTGGCATTTATATCACGAATATTTCGCCCGAAGCTGCTCTTTCGCTCCCTCACGGTCCCCCGTCGCGCTATCTTTCTCATTTAGCTCCCGCTTCTTATCTCTTTGTCGCTGCGTAAATACCAGCCGGTCCTGATCTAAATGCTTAGGATAGCAATTAAGGTTTTTGGCAATGTTTCACGACGGTGCGCCATTGCGATCTCTTGACGAGGCAGCTCGCAACAGCCTTTGACCTCGCTCTCGATCTCCATTTTCATATTGCAGGCTACTTCGCTGTTCGCAGCCCTGAAGCAGCAGCAACAGCAATCGCGCGACAGCGTCTTCTCGTCGCGGGACCGCGAGTGCCGCGACAGGGATCGCCTGTCCACGGCCCGCAATCGCGAGTCCGGCAGAGGTAATATAGCGGAGTCCGGCGGTGGCGTTGCTGATCAGCAACAGCAGCAGCAGCAGCAGCAGCAGGATCTCAGCATCGAGTACCAGAGCAATGGGAAGCTCAGTCCCGCCGGACACGTAGTGACACCAGCACCCATGACCCAGCAAAAGCAACCAATCATCACGCAGCAATCGCAACAGCCCAGCTCAGGGGCACCAGGGCCCCAACCTAGCCCGCATCAGAGCCCGCAAGCCCCACAGAGGGGTTCACCGCCGAATCCTTCCCAGGGCCCGCCACCCGGTGGCCCGCCAGGGGCTCCGCCGTCGCAGACCGCCTCGCAGATGATGCTCAGCTCGGCTCAGAGCGGCCTCCATCAGATGCAACAACTGCTGCAGCAACACATACTCAGCCCCACGCAGCTGCAATCCTTTATGCAGCAGCACACGTTGTACATGCAGCAGCAGCAACAGCAACACCATCAGGTGAATTCCACTCGTCTGTCCTTTTAGCGTTTTGCCGGCACTTTTGCTTCACGAGTACGTTATAAGAATGTCTAATGCATATTCGTGCTATTTTATTTTTGTTTATTATTTACATAAATGCATAGGAAACTGTATCTTTTACAAATACCCTTTTGTGTCATTTATAAGTAAATTCTTTAAATTCTATTGTACCGGAATAAATTTTATATTTTATACTTTTATATTTTTACGTTTTAAATTCTCGGCCGCTGACCCTTCGATGTGTTTTTACTTGACACGAGCGTTTGACTTATTTGTTTTTATTTATATTTTTAGAATGTATTTATTACACGTCTTAAATGTAGAGATAATAAATCAACGTATTCTTTAAAACTTTAAGACGTTGTAATCAACATCATGATTAATCCATTTTTAATAAAATTTTAGCATTATTTACTTTTGTTCTCATGTACACAATTTTGCCGTGTATAAAGTTGTTTTACTTCAATTTTTACATCTGGTATTCCTTAGTTTTTTTATTGCTTTATTCACAACATGGTGTTGCAGGATTCATCTTCCGATCATGCATCTAATCAGGAGCGGTTCGGTTATTTCTCGTCTTTGAAGAATGTAAGTGAAATTTCTGATTGTTTTATTTTACATTGTACGAGGTTGTTAGTAAAAACGGTCTCGCACTATGCTGAAAGGAACAATTTAGCCATCAAAGCGACGAATATAAATTAATTATTGCTAAAACGTTCTTCTCATTTTACTCGATCGTTCTATCGATTACTCATTATTATAGTGTCACTAATGTATAATATAATTTCATTAATATCGTCTAATAATAACGTTAACCGGTTGAGAAATTGGCAGAGGTCACGAGTTAAAGGCTTTCCTGCAAAACGGCTATTTTTCTTTCAACGAAAATAACTATTTCTCTCAGAGTTATTTACTCAATGGATAAATTTATCGGCACAGAAGTCTTTCTAACTTTTATACGAATTCGTTACGTTTTCGCTTCGCACAGAACTCGAACGAAATGCGCTGTGTGGTGCAAATATAACGTTGTAATTTAATGACGCGGTATCTTAAATTTAACTCTTAATTGAACAAACGAAACGGAAACGTAAGACATTCTCGTGAGGAAGCTAATCTTGAAAGAGGTTTTGAATTTCGGTGTACGCGCAATTCGCGGCCGACGGGACTGCCGGGAAGTTCGATGCTGTAGCGAGAGGGTTGATACTCGGTCTGTGTAAACAGGTAGTCCCTTCTATATCGTTACGATAACAATACACGTCGCGCGAACCACTTTTGCTATCCAGCCGCAGTGTTATCCCGGCGCCTACGATCCAATAAGCACTCTGATATTCCTTTTCAAAAATACCGACGCAAGCGACAACAAATATTTTTCATCGCACCGTGTAGTTTATTGTAGCAGAAACTATTCTTTCGAGAGTACGCCGGGCTGAAGACGCTTTGTTCAACCATTTCCAGGATCATGTGTCAATGTAACAATACCTTTAACGCTTTCGTAAAATTTCAAGTCGAATTATAGGTCAGTCCCGTTGTTAATGTGGATTGTAGAAATTTCTTGGACGTCATCAAAATTTATAATTGCGGCAAAAATTGTATACATGAAGTGCAAGGTAAATACGAAATATAAAGAAAATCGTGTGCTTAACATGAACATGGAAAATGCTTATTAGCGGGAACGTGTTTGCACCCATTAATCGTGCAGAGTGTTCGTTTATAATAATATGATAAAGGGTGCGTACCTCGAAGTTTGTTTTAAAATATCCTCGAGGCGCGCGAGAGAGACCGAGAAATGAAATAGGCGGAGGGAGTTAGCCTGGAGGGTGAGGTAAGCAATTAAGCATCGCCATCAGCCGTTGTGTCTCGTTGTTTGTCTTCGAGCTACCCATCAACTGCCCTCTATCTTCTTGCCCCCTTGGTGCCGCGAATTATCTGCGCCCGTGATTTATTCATCATTCCAAGACGCAAGCGCCGCCCTTTTTTCCTCTTCTTTTTATTCCGACCGACTAATTTGGCAGGAGCGAAACGTTCACTTCCCTGACGTTTAATAATAAACTGTCGACGCGGTATCGTTCGATTTATAATTAATTATCTATATCTTTTAATTAGATTAGCTGTAGAAGATGCGCAGGAGGTGCTACGATTATAGTATCACGTTGACAAAATGAAAATATTAAACTTGAATCCTCTTTCTTCTTTCTTTTTCTTTCTTTCTCTCAATAGATTGCATCAAATCGTTCGCCTTTAGTCATATATTATGGCGATATAATCGTCAATGCATAGCTGGTGTAAAGTGATATAAAATATTCTTACGTTTGAACACCGGCGGCCAAATTTGTTTCAGCATCAGCATCAACTCGCGGAACTCAACAAAAAGCAACTGGAGCAAGCAATGCAGCAACTGCAGGAACAATTGCAGCTGAACTTATTTCAGCAGACGCATTTATTGCAAACGGCGGACAAGAAGAAGGCGTCGGCGACTCTTCAGCAACTAGCGATTCAGCAGCAGCAACTGATACAGCAACTGCAGATCACACAAAGGCAATATCTGTTGCATCAAGGACTGAGTCTTCAAGGTCATAACCCCTCTTCAGGTATTTATATATCCAAGTTAATGAGCTCGATTAAGAATATTTTGGCATGCTTTAACAATCAAATAATCTTTGGGTATAGGAGATTTCCCTCCACATTTTGATACTGATCAAGTATTGTGAGCATGAAACATATTCATGATTGTAGTAAAATATGTTGAAAAGACTTCTGGACGAAATATTATAAGAATACGATACATATTCTCTCCATTCTTTATGCAACGAATTCTTCAAAAAAGATGACCTTTCCTACATCTCTATTTAAAAATGCTTGTAGCTTACAACTTTGTAATGAACAATTTTTTCCAAAATAATCGTTCGTTGTTTTAATGTCTTGCACGCATTCTACGTCAGTGCATATCCCTATCAGCAGGAAACTGACTCTTTCACCAATGCACGTTCACGTTGATAAAAGGATTATGCAAATAAAATTCGCGTGTTATTGTTACGCCTTTACATTCTAACACGGCTGCGTCGCATAAACGTAGGAATTTGTATCATGTTGCGACAAAACATATGCGTGTACTTGTAACGACGCGTGACACACTCGTGTCGTGGAAGTCACGTGTCATAGAGCAGCAGGCGTATAGAGACGAAGATAAACTATGATATTGGAGGCCTCTCTTTAATTTTACACTTTCATATTATTTTTAAATTCAGCATCTCCTGTACAATCTTCTACGCGTTATAAAGAGACGTAAAGGTGTGGGGACTTGTTCATTTTCTTCATTATTTTAATTTTCCTCTTCTCCTTCTTCTTCTTCTTCTTCTTCTTCTTCACTGTTGTGTCTCCGTTTTTACTCTGGACAAAACTTTTCACGCAAAAGCGTTTCGATTACAGACCGGAGCTTGGCTACAATGATTTTCTCCTTTCTGCCACGTGTATGTATGGTACACATGACACATATGTTTGAAAGGGCCATCCGAAATAGTCGTGACTCACCGTGGTTTCTTCGAATTCATACATGGAAAGTTCATATGTGAAACGAATCGTCATCCTTGACACTGCATTCGACATTTCCGCGCGCTTTATCTTCTCTGTATTTTTTTCATCTCTCGAAAGTTTAACTGTCTTCTCTTTTTGCGCTCCTTTCTCGCACTTCCATCTTCCTCTTATGCCTCCACCTCGATACGCCTTGCTTCATCTTTGTCTGCTTCATACCTGATTGCTTCGAGATGCACAATATTAGGCGTTTTCCACGTCTTTGTTTAACTTCGACGAACGACAAGTACGAAGCGATTCACAGTGTTGCACTGTATCAACTGTGTCTCTTGCTGGAAGACACCTAATGTTTACTACCCGTACAACACCGAACTTGCAGTTACATTGCAGCATCGTTGCAACATTGTAGAAAATTATCAAAATGTATACTGAAAAAAATGTTCGCTGCCGTAGCTAATTGTGATTTGCTAAAAATATTTTGCTGTATTAACTATAAATTCCTAAACCACAGCAAATGGTTTGCTACATTCTTTTTCCGTGTAGCTGTAAACGTCTTTGCCATATTGGCATATAAGATATTTGAAGATTTTTATAAGATATTAAAATATTTATGACGCAGTTCTTCTCTTAAATGGATACAACCAGTCTATGCGATGCGATATTTTTCTTCTAAGCATATCTTTTTCTTGCACACTATTTTAATTACAAAATTCGACGGTAGACGTAATTTCATGCAAACTATGACAAATAGATTGTCATCCTTTTACTTAATTATTTATAAATGGGTGCCTTTTTTTAAAACTTGAAACAGGCTTGCCACCGGGTGACAATCTCCCATCATGGAAGTCAGAGCCCTCGGATACGCCGGAATCTCACCAGAATTCCAATGTGTCGAAATCCAATTCCGGATTGAACGGTAAAACAATAGTTCACGCACTTCTAATGATCTCGAGCTGGCTCGTTTTTTTGTAGTCTAATTTCTCTATGCTTATGTTTTACTTTTGCGAATGCGACGTTCGTTTACCGAACTATCGCAGGCATTCTGAATTCGATAGCTTCGAGCCGACGATCCGAGGTGAATGGCACAGCACCGATGGACGAGAAGCCGCTGGATGTCTCCTGCAACGACAAGGTTCATCCCCTTTATGGCCATGGGGTTTGCAAGTGGCCAGGCTGTGAAGTAATTTGTGAAGACTATCAAGCATTCCTTAAGTAAGTTTTCTGGTTCATTTTTCTCGTATATTTTGTTAATTGTATCTTCGAAAAATTATCTGCGCCGTTATCCGATTACTTTTATTGCAGGTTTGATAAAAACCGCCATAAAGTAATAAATTTTCACGAGTTTAATTTTATTGTAGCAAAATGAAGAAATTTGTCGTAATTTATTCAAATTGATAACAACCAAAAAATACGTCTATACTTTGCACTAACTTGCAACCAAGTTAGACTCTATTGTCAGTAATGCAATATATTTCGGAGAGGCAAACTATTCCCAAGTAAATAGGTAAACGCGGAAAAGAAGCCTCGTATACGGGAGGCTGAAGAAATAGGAAGATAAAGTCGGTAATTAAATTAGGGAGAATGAGGCAAAGAAAGTGTAGAAAAATCGCTCGTGTCAGCGTATCTCATTGACATCAGGCGCTTTCGCTCATCGGCCTCGAGCCGCAACCGCAAGCTCCATCCCAACCGGAGGATCCTCCTTCGTAATCACGTAGCTCGTCTCGGTGCAAACTCTCCCTCAAACAAGCCGTTACTTAAAAAAAAAAAAAGAAAAACGCTAATTACCTTTGTCTCATTAATATTCACGACATTCGACCGCATCGTTATGCCCCTCAGTCTAATCCCTTTCTGTCCCTCTCCCCCTTCGGCTCGTCCGTTCAGGCTCCCTCGACCTTCCCGCATCTTCGTTCTTTCAACCGACCGACCCGCTCCTCGCCACCCTTCTCCACTCTCGTCGATACAGCCGTCCGTTCCGTCGACGAAGAAGGATTACGGAAATTCTTAAATACGGAATCTTGTTGGCGTTGTTGGCACCCCACCCCTGCCCCATCTTCTACCTAGGACGCGGCAAAGCTTAATTTTCTGTCTTGCCGTCTCCTGGGGGTTTGAGTCCCCGTGGTTGGAGAGCGGAAGCGTTACGTGCCCGGGATTTTTCGTGGCTTTCCGACGCGCAGATTTTTTCCAAGTTCTCGCAAGATAATCGTGTGGCTATCACTCTCACTTTTATGTAATTTATTTGTTTATTAAATATAGCGAGTTTATCACAATTGATCAGTTTTTAATAAATTGTTTCAAAGCCGAATACGGTTAAAGATTATGGCTTTTAAATTAATGGTACAAATTTACACTAGATGCCACGACGAAAAAGCTTACGCTAAAATATTAAATAACTTAAAATAAAATTCCTATGTGTATGAAACATAAACGCGCCACGATAATAAATTTAATCAATTTATTTTAATTTTATATATAATTTTATTGCGCTTTTATAAATGTCGTTTTTCATTATTTAATTCAGTTTAATCAAAGGCCGATTAATACATGATTACAATGATAAAATATTACGAGTAATTTAATCTTGCCTAATCGGTACTTTCTTATTTTATTTATGTAACATTGTAATGTTTGTTGCGTGGATCGAAACTGCAATGTGGTGAGTTCGGCTGAACTATAATTGAATGTCGAAATATTGCAGACACTTAAACACGGAGCACACATTGGACGACCGATCGACAGCGCAAGCTAGGGTCCAGATGCAAGTAGTGTCGCAGCTGGAAATTCAGTTGCAAAAAGAACGAGACCGACTAGGCGCTATGATGCATCATTTGCATATGGCAAAACAAATGGCTTCCCCGGAACCGCCAAAGTCATCCGAGTCATCGGTAAAAAAAAAATTTTCCTTATTGTACTTGCAACTCTTGCCCCTCAACTTGTTTTCTTCATTTTATTTCACTATTTTATTTATTACCATAATAAGGAGAAACATGTATACATGTCCCCTACTACGCTCCTAATATCAGATATCAGGGTATCTGCTAAATTAATATATTATTTAATGGTTTTATCATGAAATTTATTACACTTGGAATGAAATTTGTTGCGAAAGATTTGTAATTGAATTTGGATGTTGAAAACCTGCTGTCTCGTATTAGAAGCCTATCTCATAATGGGGGACTTTCCTGTATAACTACAACACCAATTTCGTCCATAACAATCTAACTTTTTACAAAAACATATTTCATATTTAAATATTGTGGCTTATTATATTAAATTTTGTGGCATTGTATTGCCGTAGTCAAACATTTATAAATATAATATTTATCGCATCAATAAGAATAATTTGTAAACACTATAAGTTCTTACTTATTAGAAAGTGATAAGTCAATTATTAGTTATAATTTTATCTCTCGTGAATTAAAAATTCATAAAATGCATAAGAATATTAATATGACATCGCGGGACTCAAGAGAATTTTTACTGTAAGCCGCAATTATAATGCACTTAGGAGTTCGCTACAGAACGGATACTGAAAGCCAAACCTGGAAAAACGGTCCGACCGCGACGCGTAAACTTTCTCCGCTGCGGTATTGCCTGCGAGATCGTAAAGCCGGATTTTCACGACAGACCAGCTCGTTGGAAGATTTTACGAGCTTCTCGCGGCCCGCCAACAACAACGCGAGTTTCAGTTTTAACGCGCCGCCGAGTCGAGTGCTAATTTATACATAAAGTTCGCATTAATAATTCATCGGAGCCGCGGTAATTTTATATCGCCTTAATTAAAACCCCTAACAAGTTGGGCAGTCGGAGAATACCAATATCGCATTAGCCCTGCGCCAACGACAACGCTCTCGTCGGCCGACGGCTTAATTATTTTAACGCGGCTGTGTGAGTAGTTCCGCTACGGGGATCAGATTGCCCGTGTAGTTTGTACGCCACTGCGATATGTAATAAGATCTCCGCATTGTAAAATGGCATACATTGATATTCATATTGCAGCAAGTGCTTTTAATATACGGACTATATTTATCATGAGACTTACGAGAGGGAAATATTACGTTGTTCCTCATCTGTAAGATAAAACTTGTGTATAATTATTTTAAAAGCCACGACCACGGAATTTCGAATTTTTCCAAGTTGATAAAACATTTGCGAACCAGCTCCGCGACGTACACGAATTACGTAAAGGCCTCTCCTTAAGGCCGAATCAGACCAGCAATTGCCGACTCTCTTTGGCTAGAAGATAATCGCCCATCCCAATCCAATCCGCGTCAACAATTGCTAGTCTGATTCGGCCTTTAGCCCTTTGCAATTCTCTTGTCGCGTTTATACATAATCCTAAAATGACGAGTCTCTACTGGACAATAGAGTTTATACGCGATTCGTGGCTCATATCTTTATCATCGCTCTCCCCCGCCTCGTTTTCCACCCTTTCGCGAATTCTCTCTTCCAGACGGGCTCGAATTTACCAAAGCTAAACTTTTCCACCGCTCTGATGAGTCAGCCGCCGCCCAACTTCGGGGTCTCCCAGGTGTCACCGGTGTCCATGTCCGCGCTAGTGTCCGCCGTGAGGTCGCCCGCGGGTGGTCAGCTACCCCCGTCGGTTGGCAGTGCCCCGATGCCGCCACTTCCGACCATACCCAACATGTCGAGTTTACCGCCCATGCCAAACATGCCTGGCAGCATGCCGAGTATGGCTGGTCCAATTAGACGGCGCATCAGCGATAAGTCAGCTCTTTCGCTGGCAGGAGGTAAGATCATCTCTTCGTCTTGTAATCTTTAATTATCTCGCCTGACAGGTGAGACTTGAGGGTAGCGTCTTCTAGGACTAATAAGGGCCAGTATCGCACATTTCGCGTTACCAAGATCAATTTTGTTTCGAGATTAATTTTGCAACAGCTCTTCCGTTTTACCCATTTCAAGGAAATTGGCTGATCCTGTGTTAATATAATTCGTTGGTACGTCCAAGTATCAATGTACAATGTATAGCATGTTTCGTTAGTCGTTTACATATTAGTGATAAAAATTGCGATCTTTTTCTTTACATAAACCTATTCGAGAATATTAAATTACTAACGATTCGTTTTGTATTCTTAATAAAACAAAGTTTTAGATTCAATTGTGTATATGTATATGCATGTACACAATTGAATGTAAAACTTTGTTGTATTTGCAGTAGAAAGGGGGAAGAAACTAATTGCACATTTGTTAACATTTCTTGCCTTATGGTACACGATTCACGAAACACATGTACATTAGTTGTTTAACACTAAGTTTCGTGATATTAATTCATTCCTAATTAAATGATCTCTTTTTATTGTCACTTTTATTGTACAGTTTTCATATTTTATTTCGGACGTATGTGCCCTGTAAAGTTAATGACCTTGATCAAAATGTTCTCGTTGTAACCATTTTCCGAACGTAACAGCTTTATGCTTGAAATGCATACGAGAGCTTGGAAGTGGATTAATATCGTCTCAGCAAGGTGAAACAAAAGAAACACAATTCAGAAATGAAATACTATTCGTAGGACTGTATGACGAGGGCAATGTAAGGCGCAGAGTAGCCGTCGATAGATCTGGAATAGATATTAACGAAGGTAACGATAACACAAGATCATACTCGGAGTGATGCGCGAGCTTCGAAACGCCATCCGAGAGATTTCGTATTTTATTAATTTCGTAACGCAACTCTTATTAAATTATTAATAAGAGAAACTAGTTCTTTCTTCAAATTACGCCATACGTGATACACGACAGATCTGCGTGACTAGAAAATAAATAACGATATTATCACTGTGGTAGTAAAACGAAAAATCCTAAGTTGCATTATTAAATTGAGAAAAGTACGAAAGATAAAAAGTTGTACGATATCGTTTAATATTTTCCTTAATCTTCTCCATAAACAGTGTAGTTTTATAAAATATCAATATGTATTTTTGTCTAACGTAATAAGATATATTAATTATATGTGTATTTTAAAAGTTATTCTTGGCATTTCGAGGTTCGTCACGAAAACACGTTCACTCCGACGAAATAAGAAAATACCGATCCTGTAGCAAGTGCTCTTTACGGTCCTCTCTTGGTCTCGTGCCTTTTCCTGTCGTAAATTGTAACCACACGCACAGATTACTTATGGTAGCGACTATGTCACGTGAAGCGACAGTGTTCGACACCTTGTTGGCGGCGTAGAACGAGTATAGGTGTGTAGAGAGGGATGCGAGGAAATTTATATGCGATGAGAAAAGAAATGATACGAGATGAATGATAAATTCTTTCATCCGCCAGCTCGAACCTCTTTCTTATCGATGCTTTTGTTGTTTCCTTATTTCTTGTGCTGCCCGCCCTCCCCACCGTGTAGGGCTGCCCTACATGCTGGAGCGTGCTGGCCTTGACGTCCAACAAGGTACTGTCAACCTATTTTCCACATTCCCATTTGTGGCTTACAGATTTTTCTTGCGGAAGGTTGCACCTTGCATGACCGCTCACCTCCCTTCCTCGTCTTCACCCCCGCCTCTTCACGTAGCATCTATTTTCCTAATTTTACTGATAACTCCCGGGACAATTAAGATTACGGAGTTTGCCAAAACCCCGCGCAAATACTTGGGATTAGATAAATTGATTGGTCGCAGTTTCTCATTTTCTGGTTGCTTTTCATTCAAGCGTGAAAGAGGTGATCCATATATTTGGTTTCAACTATTTTTCTTTTTGTTTGCGAATAAATAAGCTTCAGTTTTAATGCAAAAATATAACGTCAATATAGTACACAGTTATTCTTAATAAATACTTGTGAAAAAATTAAATACGAAGAACTTTAATGTTTGGGTTGCCTTCTTCTATTTTTTATGTAATTTTATTTTGCAAAAGCATGCATCAGTAGATATTTCTTCAAATATGAACAATTATCATTATTTTAGAAGAATATCCAACTTTTTGGTTAATATTGGTATACTTTGCGCATAGTTTTAAATTTATTTCATCACAAATTCTTATGTTAAAGTTTAGATGTTCGTTAAAAAAATTTATAATTATTTCCAGAAAAACGTCATTTAATAAAAGTACAAAGTATAAAATTGATGTACATTGCATTGTACGGCGGTTCAAAATGTGTACTCATAGCTTTTCATGAGAAGTCGATTGAAAATTTTAATAAAATATATAAATTTATTTAATGTTTCTGAATATAGGAAAATACCGCGTAACATGCGCACAGCTTCGTTTACTCGGCGTTTAAGAGCATAATTGTATCATAATTCCACGCGGTCGGCACAATGTTTGCTTGTTTGTTGTGATTCCACTGTTCGGATCTTTTTGCACACAAAAAAAATAATTAAACGCGCGTTTAAACACGCGTGATACACCTATTATCAGTAATGAGAATATTAGCTTTCCGACCCGCTACCGTTTTTATAATATAATGTACAGGGTAAATGAAATTTGTTGCGTCCGGTTTCAGAAATTCAGCGAAATAGGGAATTCTACAAGAATGCAGACGTCAGACCACCGTTCACGTATGCATCCTTAATTCGGCAGGTGAGTGGCTAATGCGATTGTCGAAGGATTCTCCGAATATCGTATTTTCTCGTCGCGTCGTATTAACAAAGCCAATTATCCTGGGGACTTTCTTTAACAGCGTAAAATAGGTTGAACGGTTCACGTTATTATTTTAATAATTTCCGGAATATACTGAAAATTAAATTTCAATTTATTTGTTAAAGTTGGCGCGTTCTGTTAAATATTATTCCGATTAAATAATGTTTTAAATCGGAGCTCATTCTAACTTATAATTATCTAGATGCAGTAAAATTTATTTTATTATTTGTTAATTGAATTTATCACGTTTTATTAGAGAATCATAATATTCTCGGATTATTATGTGATACTGCAATCGAAAAATTTACACGACACACGAACCGATATTACATACTCGTAAGGGATCGTTCTCGTTTGTGGACAGTTAAATGCCCTGGCCACGATGTTTCGCCGCTTAGAATAGAACGGGTCAATGTAATTATAATGTTGCTCTTTCCATAGTCCATCATCGAATCTCCCGAGAAGCAGCTGACGCTCAACGAAATTTACAACTGGTTCCAAAACACATTCTGCTACTTCCGGCGCAACGCAGCAACGTGGAAGGTATATCTTACAATTCCAGTAGTATAATCACACAATCGTTTCAAAGGAAGAAAATGAGACCAGAAAACAGTAGCTTTTTTTGACTTGAGATTCGAGATATTTACAATGTGGCGTCCTCGCTACGTGTGTTTTTTTTTCTAATTTTCCACACTTGCAGCCAGTAATTTTTACGAGGCGTCAAGTACTCCAAACTTCTTATGGTAATTTTCTTTCGCCACGAGAAAACCGAAATAATGTCTCAAACGTAATCTTTAAATAGCGGGAGAGTTACAATAAAGTGAAGGTAATTCTCTCTTTAAATGGATCAGGTTCCCACGAATTTGTTTGTGCAACGGGAGTCACAAGGATAAAACAATTTATATTTGTACGAACGGATCGAGCTGAATGCGCTTAACAAGAAAGGTTGACAGCTTATCGAGAATTTCGGATAATTATATGTATTGATTTGGATTAACAGGCTAAGTGACGTGCCGGGCAGAGCAGCTGGTAATGATAGTTGTATTGCTTTCTCGAATAAGGGGGGGGGGAGAACTGGTAACATGTGAAATATGACATATTACGAGTCATTTATGAGCCATCTGTCATTATATTCTTCCCCATTTCCCCTCGTTCGGCAGACCACTCAATGGCATCGCGTGTCAGAATAACCGCAATCCTCTTAAACTAATAGTAAACTAATAGTAAACTAATAGTCTAAATCAATAGTAAATAGAATTCAAACGTCCTTACGGAGCGATTATTGTATTAACGTTATATATTCCTACCCAGGCATATTACGTCGATTATTTTGTCGTTTAAAATGATTGCTGCCAATGGTATCTGAAAGAGAGATCGCGCATTACCTGCAAAGTCGCAATTAAATAATAGTAGGGAGGATGTGTGCTCAATGGAGATCTCGTGGATCGCTTTATTCTGACATACGAGCGTGTGTCGCGACGTATCGTACCTCCAATCCGGAACGAATCGACCGGATAAAATTGCCGATCGAACGTCGCCTGGGCGGGTTAATAAAAATTAACACATCCAACGTCTCCTCGGGCGTCCGAGAATATAAACGTGCCGATGGTTCATGATCGATTTGTAAGCCGACGTGACAAACCGCTTGTTGGCAAGAGTGTTTGCGCGCGTGCGTTTTTGCGTGTGTGCGAGAGTGTGCGTGGAAGTAATTGACGTTTGCCATGACGCTTCGCCTCGCATGGTTATGTGTATATGAAAACATAAAAAAAAAAGAAAAACGCAAACAGGTTTGCCGCTGCGAAGGGGCGGAGAAAGAGCGGAGCAGCCGACGTGGGGGCCACCAACGTGAGCTGGCGATGAGTCGGATGGCGGCAAACACGTCATCGAGCGGCCGCGTCGCGCGGCCTCGTCGAATTTTACATTCGGCCCTGCGGCATGAATAATTGTTGTCGTTGCCCCTAGATTTAGATGACTAGCTGTGCATTAACGATAAAGGAATGCCACAAACCGTGTCTCTTTCGATTAATCATGTTTTGGTTTCGTTTCATCCTCACGCGGCCTTCGGCGTCGCGATTTCATTGCCGGTTTCCCTCTGTGCTAACAGCGATCATCGTCATCGGCATCATCGTCATCGTCATTGTCGCCGTCGTTATTATTGGTGGACGTCGCGTCATTACTGTCACTTGATTATCGGCTGGCTGGACTTTCTATTATTATTTGTCCTTTTTTTTTTCGTACGTCACAACGCGACGCGGGTTTCCGTTCTTCCTCCTCGCCGGCTGCCACCTGGGAGACTTGCTCGAACCCTTTTCCGATAATAAAATTAGTCGTGACTCAACAGTCGCATTTATTGATACGTACAGTTTTTTTGAACGCAGCACACTATTGGCACTTGCGTAGTAATTTGCGCTGCTTTTATTTGACGTTTACTGTTTACGTTAGTTTGCATTATTTTCGTTGCCCGCTTAGCATTTCCAAAAGTCTATTTCACGTACATGTTCGAGAAAACGGCTTTCCGACGGACGCTATCGAAGATATTTGTTAATTCTGCGTTTAATTGGTTGAATCGTTGTCGGGAAATATACTGTCCCGTATGGGAAAAGGGTGGAAACCGTACAACACACAAAGCATTTCAGTTTTCGATGCAAATTTCAGTTTAAGGTGGCAGCTTTGCTTGTATTCTACAAGAGTGCCGAGTGGCCATTGCACGCATCTTTGAATGACACGTTCGAAATGAGATGTTCAAATTAATTTTCATGGTATCGCCAACCTTGTTAAGTTTTGTAACTTAAAATTAATTAATTCTTGTCATCACGAATAAAATATTATAGCCGAACAATTCATTACATTAATAAAGGATAGAAGCTGCAGCTATTATGCACTTTTTCGGGAATATTTTCGTTTGCTATCAGCCTCTAAATAAATAAATTTGTGTAATTTATTTTTTGTACATGTCCATTTTTTAATGTATGAGAGATCTGCACGTCTCGTCCTCAAAGATGGCTGAAATGAGCTCTCAAGAGCAGCGTTGTCGAGCGTAGGTCATCCTAAAATTGATCTAGGTCACAATTATTATCCACAAAGGCTTGAATCGCATTAAAACGAGGAAATACAAGATCTAGGTTATAGATCGAGGCCACAACTATAAGACTGAAACTGCCATTTTGTGCAAAAGTACGTAAAGTCATAAAATATTCGGGAGCTCGATTGTAACTTGTCTGTAACATTGCAGTATATTCGTAACGTGAATGCGCAAACACGCATGCCGCGGAATTAATAACTTTCGCTGAAATAAAATTACAACCCTTTAATTATTATTGCTTGTTTTATTTTTACCAATATATTAGCTAAATGGATTTTACTATCACGGTGAAAACATCGAAAACACGTTATTTAACAGATAACTTGTTGAGAGATACATTTTGTTTAATTACATCCCGTTCTGTTAGTATCGTAATAAATTCCAATTTCATTAGAGACGATCAGTTGCCGTTGACGTTGGAGATAAATCGAGAACTTTGCCGCACGAAAGAGCTGTAGGGAAACTCGAAATACTCGCATTACATTAACTCGAGATATTGATATACGACGGTCGCGGTAAACATCGGGAGATGTGTTTAATCAAAGTCCTGCGCCGCAAAGAGTGTTCCGCGCTTCAACGAGATCGTTCGCGACGCTGCTCGTTGGCACCTTGGCACCTCGACAAATCATACGGCACACGCACAATATCGCACGTCTCACTTAGCAACCTCGCGCCTCGGTCTCACGATCATCATCCATTCTTGCCTCATCAGCGTGATCGCTCATCATCACCCGATGTCGAGGACTCTCCACCGCCTGCGTAACGCACACATACACATGGACACATACCCACCCACCCGCCCACACACACACATTCGCGTGCCACGAACGACCGTGATCCTTTCCCCCTTCGCCGACTACCGGGACCGTGATTGAGTTGGCTTCGTTCGTTTTTTGCGTTGCTTATTTAGTCTGTGTATTATTTTGTATAGAACGCAGTGCGACACAACCTGTCTCTCCACAAATGTTTCATGCGAGTCGAAAACGTGAAAGGGGCCGTATGGACGGTGGACGAAGTGGAGTTTTACAAGAGACGCCCACAGCGCGCTTGCAGCACGACCGGGTACGTTGCCCCTCCCCCCATGTCCCCGTCGATCAGAAAAATAATTACAACCGCGCTTTTTACTCTCTTTATTCTCTCTCTCTCTCACTTTCTCTTTCTCTTTCTATACAATATCTCTCTCTATTTCTCTCTCTCTCTCTCTCTCTCTCTCTCTCTCTCTCTCTCTCTCTCTCTCTCTCTCTCTCTCTCTCTCTCTCTCTCTCGCTCTC
>NW_011967152.1:775203-808845 GCF_000949405.1 Vollenhovia emeryi
CTCTCTTCTCTCTTCTCTCTCTCTCTCTCTTCTCTCTCTCTCTCTCTCTCTCTCTCTCTCTCTCTCTCTCTCTCTCTCTCTCTCTCTCTCTCTCTCTCTCTCTCTCTCTCTCTCTCTCTCTCTCTCTCTCTCTCTCTCTCGCTCTCTCTCTTTCACTCACACCGATATATTTCTTATCACCCCTCCGGCTCCTCTCCTTTCGGAGCGGAGATCAACGAGACTCGAAGCACCCCCACACTCTTTCCCACTCCCGAGTGCATCGAGGGGACAGTTTCTCAGGATCACAAACTTTCCCGCGAGTCCCACTCCGAGATCCTTCCCTTTTATATATATATATATCTATACTTCACTCTCTCTTTCTCTGTCTTTTTACATATACTTAAATCATATTTATACTCACTCTTACTCGCTTTTACTATATTTATAGTCGTATCGCTGATACCCCCCAACCCCCCCAGCCCCTTATACTGCCAATTTTCTCTACAGTTTTATATCATATTTATATAACTTTTTACATACTTTTATACGTATTTTTATATATCGATATTTATATATATTTACACATATTTATATATATTAAGAATATTTAATTCTATCTTATATATACATAGCTCTTTTTACATATATGTATTTTTAATATATATAGCTGTTTTATATATTATATATATATTTCTATATGCGACTTAAGGGCGAACGCACGTATCAGTGCGTTTGTGGCCTTCGTATGTATGTATACGCACATACACGCACGCTCTCCTGTGCATTTCTCTCTACTTCTCTCTTTTTTTTTTTTTTAATCATACATTTGACCGCCTACACAAAATGTCGTGTTCCCTGTTTTACATCTTCTCTTTATAGTTTACTGTACCTGTTTGTACTTGATACGTGCGCATTCATACGTATAGATCTGTGTGTGTGTGTGTATAAAAACCTCTTTATACACCTAAACGCCATGACAATTCTTTACTGTACGTCGCTTGTGTCGTCTGTCTGTATGTTTGCCGCTAACACGCAGTTTCTCGAGGTGCCGTTTATACGTGCGATTCGCAGATAAAGAGCTTGTCGTCGTGTCCCGCGACACGACATTTTCGAAATCGATGGCTACTCGTAACGTTTTCTCCAGTGAGTTCTATCAACATGGGAAAAGGATCAACGTACAGTTTGGACTCTCTGACTAACGACTAATGCGGGGTCTACGATACAAGTCTCAGAGTCGTAATCGTAAGAATAGTCGACTATGATTGTGTCGTTAATTCTCATGTGTCTGACTGATTGTGAGTTGACCAGCTACAGTCGATTATTCTTACGACTGCGACTCTGAGACTCGCATTGTAGACCAGGCCTAACATTCTGGAGTATTGTTCTCAATGTCTTTTTTTTAGTTATTCCCATTTGTGGAAACCTTTGTGAAAGTGTGATACTTCTAAAAATTCCTTGAAATTCATGTTTAATCTCGGTTAAACACTCAATCCGACGCTAGGGCGCTTAAGCTCCTTCAAGCGCAGAATTTTTGAAATTTCCCTTAGCGGGAAAATATATGGGATAAGGGCCGGGATCGAACCCAGGATCCTGCCATTACAAATCGCTCGTGTTAGCACGATTTCCTGTCTTACGATTTCTATCTCTCTCGTATGAGGCGAGATAGAAAATCGTTGATCAATGATATAGTAGAGAAAGAGACGGAGATTCACCCAACAGCATTTTCTCAGGGGGTAACAGTAGGACAGCTCTCTCCAGTATGTTAGGTTTACAATGAGTTTGTTAGTCAAAAGTCGGAACTAAATGTCGATCCTTTTTCTTTCTGGATGAAAGGGTTCGGACTTATCTCTAATGACTAATAACTCATTGCAGACTGGGCCTTACAGAGCTCACTGCATCTTTTCCCTTCAATCGGAAGGCGAAGGTGGAAAGTTCCACGATCTTGAAAGTAAGCTTGCGCTGACTGCGAGATACTCGAGAAACTGCCGTCATCACTGTGTTTGAACCCGCGTGCGTGTGAATTTCTTACTTGCCCGTCGTCGTGTGATGGTAGTCGGCAGTCTGGTGGGTGCGTGGATGTTGCGTGAGAGTGCGTCGCCGAGATGAAAGAGCCACAACAGAGATGAGAAGGAAAAAAAACACACACACGGATAGAAAGAGAGTTTAGAGATGCTAATCACCGTTCTCGGAGATATGGGAATCCGTAGTGCGTCGTGTGTGTGCTTTCCATAACGAGCATGTGAGCTTTGCAGCGACTAACCCGATCGAGAACTCGGCGGGGCCGGGTATCTTGGCCCAAGTCTAGTCTCGAAAGCCCGGAAGCCCGGAAGCGGAATTGCCCCCCACCCCCGGAAACAGAGTGAGAACCGCAGTGTTGCACTTTGTCAGGTAGTGAGAGGGAGCCGCCTCGCCTACGTTTTTTTATTACTCTGCGTCTCTGTTTTTCTTTTCTTTGATTGGTCCATCCCTTCTTTTTGCGAGATCTGTGCTGCTGTTTGCTCTTTCTCTCTGAAAAAAAAGTCGACGTTTCCGGGGATCACAGCCCCGTGTGTCCCGGCGACGCGACAAGAGCGACGGAGCCGTCGGCGAGAGGACGCGCCAGCTGGTTGCTGGCGCGTCTCTGGGTCCCGTGAAACGCGGCGAGCAAAGACCGGCCGCGCGCGATACGCGAGGCCAACCCCCCGTACGAACGGGGTAGTAGCGAGCGGCGGGTGCGCGGGCCGAGCGCAGATTAAGAAAGAAAGAAAGAAAAGCGAAAATGCGCGCAATCACACAACTACGAAAAAAAAACAACCAGAAAACACCTTGTCTTTTTTACTCTCTTTTTCTCTATTTCTTGGTGGTCTTGTCTGTGTATACAGAACGCGATCCGCACCAATCTATCATTGCACAAGTGTTTTGTGCGCTATGAGGACGACTTCGGGTCATTCTGGATGGTGGACGACGCCGAGTTCGTAAAGCGGCGGCATCTGTCCCGCGGCCGCCCCAGGAAATATGACCCAACCCCATCACCCACTCCACCCCACCTCTCCGCACAGTAAGCACTACCACTTTTTAGAATTCTGCTGGCTGGCTGGCGCGACGTTCTGACCTTACCGCGGTACTTTTTTATGAACGCGGCGACCGGGACGTTTTCGCTTGGTCGTTGTCTACAAATTGAACCACTAAATGGGCTTTACAACCTGCTGCCTTTCAAAGTCTTTGTGCACTTGCTGCGCGATTGTGCGCGGTTGCAGCTGTTACATTGACGTAACGACATGCCCTTTGGAATGAAAGAAAAAAAAACTGCTTCGGAGCAGCAAATCCACTCTTCATCATATTCCCGTAATAACTGTACAAGATAAATGAAAGAAGTTCTGCTGTTTTATAATGCGCGAAACGTGGACTAACGTGACGACTAACGTAACGAAATGTGGAAACGATTTAATTTGAGAAAACAAATGATTGTTTTATGTTTAATTTTTTAAATTCTTTATATAAAAAAATGTGTATTTTAAGTGATTTTTATTAATTGTACAATATGTTTGTACAGCAACTTGAAACTCTTCTTTATTAAAGTTTCATAAATTAAAATGTGTTTTGGTAAAAAAATTTTTCAATTTTATTTCTTACGATGCTAACAGCTGCAATTACAGATGCGAGAATCAATTTGGATCAGTTAGATTTCACCATCAGTCGTAAATGTCGATAAACTATCTTTGTGAGAAAATTTCTTCTATTTCTACATTGCGAATTTTAAGTACAGATTATGCCAAGGCAGCAGGAAATAGCTCCATGCAGTTTGTCCAATCCCTTTGGAAATGACTTCCGCATCATGCCTGCCTCGAGCGCCTTTAAAGTCCGGTTCCGTAAAAAACAAAAGAAACTGGACAGTAGTGTCATCCCACTATTACCTTGCTCGTATATTTGCTACAAGTGTGCAATTTTATTCCGGTTTTTCAACATACATTCCTTAAAACTGTACAGGCAATTGTACAAGTGCGAAACATGTAAAATTATTAAAAGTGACAAATGTGACACTGATTTTTTAATATAATATATTATTTATCTGAGACCACAACTCGTGTCACTAGCAAATATAAATATAAATAAAATTTCATATAATATCGCGATTTATAGAAGCAAGAAAAAAATTTGTCATATAGTTAGATATAAATATGGAAAGCGTTTAAATTTCACGAAGCACTCTGAAATTTATTTTCGAATAAATATCCTTTGATCGTTTTAACATTGCATTTTTGCCTGTCGAAAGTATTGAAATAATTGTTTTACATAAATACAAATAGATAAAATTAATTGTTTTTTATTTAGCGTGTTAAATGTGAATTTCAATAGAGATTTAGTATATATTTTAATTGTAAATTTATTTCTATATTTGTATATTTATTTATATTATTCATATATTCAGAATTTAGAAGGAAGGAAATGTTTAGTCCAATGTTTGCTTGATACAAAGTTAGTTTTAAGTTGGCCAAAGAATGTCTATCATTTTTTAAAGAATAAAGTCGATAATTTTTTTCTCCGTAAAAAAAAGTACAACAAGGATTCTGTATCTCGAAAGACGCGCAAATATTGCACACTTTCGCAAATGACGTCCAAGAGTCCATAGGACCTCCCCGTATACGTCACCAGTATTGTAACCCGAGGCTCTTGCACTCCGTGATAGCTTGAATCCTGCACGGTCCTGCAACGTCCCAACAACAGGACGATTGGTCGGAGTTGCCGGATCCCCAATGTGTTTATTAGTCGCTCGCATGGATTACCATGAGTCCTTAATACTCGTCTCCCGATGAAGTCTTCTAAACTGTCCTACCCACTTTGAAAACACTGCTTATAAACGTATGACGCTTAATGTAATGCCGTTTGCGTAGCGTCTCGTGTGAAAGTGGTGCGTTTCTGCGGGCAAGCGTTCTCTTGTGTTGAAGTTTCGCTTCCGTTTCTTCTTTCGTTCTGTTTGTGTTCCTTGGTTCTCTCACAGTAGTAGAGAATTACTTTTCTCTTCTTTTGATCGTAGAATTGCTGTGACGTTGATAGATGTTTGTCAATATTTTACGTTCGTTATTTTTATTTCATTTCCACAGAGTGACGTAGACGTCGCGCTGTAACATCCTAGCGAGGTTTCTTCAGTTTTTAACGGGTGCAGTTTTTTTTCTTTGCGGTCTGTTGCGATTTTTAACTACATTACAAGTCTCTACTAGACGCACTTTTGGAAATTGTTTAACTTTCACCTGTGTATTTTGTCAAAAATCGTATCCTTTTATTTGACGATTAATGACAAAACTATTTAAAGTAAATGCCAGAGGAAGAATATGAAAAAAGACACTAAAGATATCAAGATATCAATTTCAAGCGAGATAACATTTTAACAAGTTACATGGCCGACACTGGGAAACATTTGCTAATATTTTCTCAAAATTTTTTAAGGCTTCAAGATGGCGAACGCCATTCCAAGGTAAATAAGGTTAAGAATCGCAAAATAAACCTTAGCATCTTACATCATGCTTCCGCAATGAGCGAATGGTTCTTGGTTTGAGTGAATATGTACGTCAGGGCTACTCGCGCATGTGTAAATTGTGTATACTATGCGTTACAATTATAACCTCGGGTGGAATTCTTCGATCTTCATCATTGCGACTCGTCTTGTATCACAGGTACCACGTGAACTTAGTATAAAATCTTAATAATATATAACGATAATAATAATAATAATAATTCTCGAAAAATTTTTACTTATTCATCTCTAATACTTATTAAAAATTTATCTACTTTTGCTCAATCTCTCCTCTTAACTTCTCTCTCTCTCTCTCTCTTTCTCTATCGACTTTCCTCTCTTCTATTTCACTATCCCATTTTTCTCTTTACTCAGCGCTCCTCGTTGCTTGATAAACGGCCTCAGGAAATCTTTTTTCTCATCTTCTTCTTCGCATGCATTTTTAAATTTCTCGTCAAGATTTCCGATGATGTACGTTAAGACTGACAAGTTTACCATTTACCACACGTATTTGACGGTGATCGCAAGAAACGCAACGAGAAACTTCTCTTCGCAAATCGCCGAGAAGAAAGAGGCGTTTGGCATCGATTGTTATGCAATATATCGTGCATTCGAGCACTTACTAAATGATTTGCGAGGTAACAAAAACGGTAAGCTCAGGTAACCTGGTGGCCGTTTATAAGTACGTTTGTTTCGAAACTGATGCAACGCTGCTGTCAAAAATGAACGAAGGAAAGAAACATTGAATTAATTACCATTTTATTTCTCAAGTTTCGAGACTGGAGCGCTTTTTTTAAACTCTCTCTCTCTCTCTCTCTTTCTCTTTGTCATTTTTATCTAATCTCGCTCAATCACCGATGAGATGAGTGCGGTGGGCAAAACGATATGCGAGGCACTGTAAGTAGGTAAGAGAGTATCTCGGATACTTTTTCCGCTCTTTTTAAATCTCTTTTTGATATATATTTATATGTATACATTTTTCATATTTATATAATTCTCTTTGTCTCTCTCTCTTCTCTTTCACTTTACACCTCTTTCTCTCTCTCTCTCTCTTTCTCTCTCTCTCTCGCTTTCTCTATCTTTTTCCTTTTTGTCTTTAATACGTCTACTCTAAACACATACATACCAGTACACGTACACACCTTCACACACACACATACACACACACACACACACACGATCATCATACACTCAACTACTTCTACTCCTCCTCTTCTATCAGATCCGTCCCGACATGACCAAAGAAAACTCATACACTGTGATTGATTTCAGAAAATATATGCTCACGGCCGAATTTCGAATATTATTAACGTATCTTTTTTCTGTCAATATCTAGGGGTGTACCGTCGAAGAGCCCAACGCTGACGCATAGTCCTACTATGTACGGTGATGCGCTTAATGCCAACCTGCAGGTAACTATTAATAATTAATTTCTGGAATACGAAAATACGTCAACTTTTGCAATTTACTGTCTCGAGTGATGCGTTAAAGTAGTCACGAGATGAATAGTTGAACAGATACACGTGTCGTTTACGATAATAAAATCGCCTATTTAGAAAGATGGCTCACGAGTTTTTGGTCTATTAATTCTTTTTAGAAAAACTCACTAGCTAATGATTGTGTCAAATAGTGTCAAAGTCATTGCTGCATTGTCAATAATAAATAAGAAGCACGATTGCTTCGAGATAATAATCGCGCAGTATCTAAGTGAGATTAACATTCTGGTATTAAATCAGTAATAACTAACCATCTAATGCAATTTGAGTATTTCCAGGCACTCGGAGAGTCTAACATGGGATTTTTGAATCCGATGTGCACGTCAACAGCGACAAGTCCTGACAAGGAACACGTGTTACCTCATAATGACTTAATGTAAGTGACGTTCGCCACATTCGTCCCTCGACTTAACGTTACAATTCATCAAACATTGACTAGAGCGTTGTTAGCAAGGGGGTAACCGCTTAATATAATTATAGGACAGTGTCTCCGAAATCATTACAAAATTCTTACGAAATCCCCATGTAAACGTTTTGTCTTCATATTCAAGTTCCTTCACTCGTTAGACAACAGACATTAAATTTGAACATTTTCTCAACTTTTATTTTTCCCAAAAATTTACTTCTTTTAGTGAATATCCAAATATATTTATTATAGTTCGTACCTATAAGCAAGTATTACCCAGACAGCCAAATCTGTCGGAACAGATTTCGATCTAATGAAATGACGTAATCGGTGGGACAACATTTTAGCCAGTGGTTACCCCCTTGGTTATTAGAATAATTCTTTCCCGTTACAAATCCACATTTCCGCAATGTTGTTTCAGCTTACGGTAATATTGTCGAAAGCCGCCTAAAATCTTTTATTTATCCAACATCGCGAAATTTATTTCATTCGCGGGCATGTTTACGGACGGTTTATACGATTCAATTTCGGGCTGCGTCGACGCGATCGCGACGCGAAAGCCGTCGAAAATGCCGGTGAAAGCCCCGCGCGGTTCTCCCGCAAAACACAAACTATCCGTTGCAGTTTTGATAAAGCGCACGGGGCCGCGACGATGAAACAATACTGGAAAAGCGTTATCCCCCTGTTGCCGGCGTGTCGCTAAAAAATATACCGCCCGCGTCCGCGCTCTATGAAATATATATCCCGACACGTCGGCGGACGGGCCGGCGGCTCTCCCGGCAAGTTTTCCACTCGTAAGCGTACACAACACGTTCGCGCGTGTCGTCGAATTCAACAGGTCGCCGCTGGATGAACCGGCCGTGCACATAAAGCAGGAGAGCCAGAGCCCGGAAGGAGGGAAGCACACGAGATTAATAAAGCGCGAGTTGCCGGACGGCCCCATGGAGACGGAGACGGAGGAGGATCAGGCGGACGAGAGGGAGTACTCGGAGAGCCACGGCCACGACTCCGGCCAGGACGAGGACATAGCGGAGGACCTGTCGATGGCGCCGGACATAATGATCCCGGAGGATCAGGTCGAGGCGTAGTACCGTTTCGTCGCGATGAACCGATAAGAACGATAAGCGTGTATACAAGGTGCGTCCCGTTTGCTCGGCCGCGCGAAGAGAGGAGCCCTTCTACGTTGACCAGGGTAGAGTAGGGAAGAGAACGGCGGTGAAAGAGCGGAGGTGTGAGAATGCGACAGAAGCGGAGATTCCAAGAGGACGAAGAGGGCCCTCCAGGACCACCCACCCCCTCCACACGCTCCTCCTTCGTACGAGTCCCCCCCTCAACGTATCATATCTGCGCCGCGACGTCCCTACGGCGGCATCTGAGGTAACGAAAGGGAGCCAAACGGAATTTGTGAGAGGACACTGTCGATTGAGCGGTGCCACCGGCCGACGATGTCAACGTCGTAATCTTCGGGAGCGATCCTTCGATCCATATCCTTACTCAAGCAATTGCGAACAACGATGTATTTTATTTTCCTCTCGGTCTCTTTTTCCGTTCCGGAGCCGCGGTTATTATCTAATAGACACGTATACATAAATATATACATATATCTTTCTCTCTTTCTCTCTCTCTCTCCCTTTCTCTCGTGTACATTGCATTAGAGACTAATGTAGCGATGATAGGGCACCGTGCACGGCGCGCCTTGCGGTCGGCGCGCCTTACCGGGCGCCCCGGAAACGCGACGGGAAGTACCCTTCGCCGGAGGAACCGATGCATCTCGTGCTGGCATGCACGCGTAGATAAAGCACCCCGGATACGGTAGCGAGCCTACCGTGCTACGCGCGACATAGCTTCATCGCAAACAATCGAAAATGTACCGCGTGTTGCGTTTCTGCGCGTGGTACGATATTTTATACTTTGCGCTTTGAGAAAATTAAATCGGTTTGTTTCGATCGTGATTGGTTCGATAATTGACGCGACTCCGACTCCGACGTCGTGGAAAACGCGAAGCAACGTGCCGCACATTCGTCGGATAAAAGGCGAACGAGCAAGACGAGAAGCAACGCGCGGTTCCGCCGGAGAAGCGAATCGATCGGACAGTCCGGCGGGATTGAATCTAGGAAATAAAATCGACGAAGCCGTGGCGGCGGTGGCGGTGGTGGTGGGTACGTACGGGAGCGACTGAGTTTAGTCTTTAAGGCGTTCGTCCGGCGGAGACGAAGAGCGACGTGTTACTCGCGCGATCAAGCGGGTTCCTCCCAGCCCTCGAAGAGGTCCCCGGTATCATACACATACAAGTTAAACTAAGAATCGCATCCGCGACGAGACCGGATGCGTCCCGGCGTACCCGTCCGCTACACTTGGTAGCACTCTGTATAGTCTAGCGAAGTTGATCGTAAGTAGTTTCGTATTCATTAAGCGGTAATTAACGGAGCCGAAGGAGGAAGAGGAAAGAGCGGTCGGGAGGCGGTCGACGTTTGTAAATGAGCGCTACAACACGAGCGACGCGCGCGCGCGCGGCGATCCTTCAAATTACTTTCCGATCGAGCCGGTCAGGAGTCCGCGATGCAGAACGATATTATAGGTGTATTATCTGTGCGTAGCTCCGCGAGAGAGACGATCGATGACACTCGAGCGAACGTTACGAATGGGGATAAGTGGGAAGATCGCTAACGCGACGTTTTATATTCAATTAACGTGCATGTACATCTCGCGGCCAACGAAATTACAGATTTCACGCTAACACCATTCGGTCTCGACGGTTTGTTTTTTTGTACAATAAATATATATATAAATATACATATATATTTAACTTCACCGTTTCTAAGGTATAGGATAGACTCAGCGCCGTAGCGAGATGGTGCTTTTCAAGTTCCGACACGTTGAAAGCTGGCGCTTCAGCGTCTTGGACGATTAACATAAAAATTTCGAGTTGTTAGGTATTACGCGTTCAAGATTATATTATAGTTATTAGCACTTCCTTCTGTGATACGTGATGAATATATAGTAAGACCACTATATTTAATTATATATACATATACATACATATAATTAAGGGACTCTTATATATATATATCTATACGTTACAAGTCGTTTTTGGTTGCTAAGTCTATTGTATATCAACGTTTCCGATCAATTACAGGCAGTTTATACCGATGTCGCGCCATTCGAGTGTCGAAAAAAAGTATTGCATAAAACGATGGCAAAAGTATCACGTTAATGATCTCCCTACTTCTCTAAGCATGAAGTCTTTAAATAAATTAAAAAAAGGTACCATGTATGCATATATACATATATTAATACGTATACGTATCGAAATTATAAGGAATTAGATGTCGACAGCCCTCTCCATCAAGATTTTTTCCCCTCAGCCCCTTCCGATCCTAGTCCTGCTGTATGCGCACCGATCGAGGCCAGTAGGTCTCTTCGAAAGTGCGCGGTCTCCGAAACACAAGTGTAGAAAGCGCGCTCGCGTCGGTACGGCGGGCACTTTAAATCGTACGAATCGTACGAACCTACCGAATAATTCGAGTTTCTCCTGAGCCGTCAGTATTTTTTTCCTTTGGTCCCCGTGCGTATTTAATATAACACATTCGCCGAGCTTAGAGGCTTAGTTTAATTGCCACGAGGCGCCTAATGTCACCTCTGCGCGGTGATTGGTGAAAACGAAAAGCGTAGCTGTGTATTTTTTGTTAGATCGTAACGAGACATTATGTGCAATTCGGAAAATTATTTGAGTTGGGTATGCAAAGTTACTTGTGAATGTAAAATATTTAATTTCAAGATGAATTAGCGTAACTTCGCATCGTCATCGAATTGTGTGAGGACTTTTTTTTTATATAAGTTTGGAAGGATCTTCCACGTTCCTTTGATATTGTCATACGTAGTTGTCTACTTGTAGTTTCAGTTGCAATTCCAGTTGTAACAATTCTGATTTTATCGACGTTATTGCAATAATTGGACATTGATGTTTCAGTGCACTTATGCTGTAAATAGAAAGTGCGGGAGTTTGTGAAATTTTACGATGAGCCCCCTTTTTAAGCGAGCGACGCTAAGACGTTTTTAGAAGATAAAATTGTTTTCTACATCTCTTAAACGTTAGAGATAACATCTTCCCTATTATTTTTCTAACATTTCCTTTATTGTTGCGAAAAGAAACGACTCATCTCGAATCACAATTAGCTTGGACCTTAGAGTAGAAATTCACGAACTTTCGTAGTTTAATAAAACGATACATGCAAAACTAACGGTCAATTTTATTAACGAATAAACGCATTACACTTTGTTCGCCAGTCTGAGCAGCTGTCTTTTTCCAATTTTGGGCAACGGAGCTATAATAACGCGAATGTACGGATTAGAGTATTTTAGTAAACAATCAAATAAAACTAAGAATATTACTGATATGATACAAGCATTATGAATTTTATACTTGAATTTGAAATTTTCGACAGTCGAATTGACTATACGTGCACACATAGCTTGCACATAAATCTTTTCTGTGAACTTTCTTATTCCGTAACCTTTATTATTACGGCTTTTTTATACATTGGATACTTGTAACATGTGCATAGAGCGTCAATAGTTTCACTTCGGTTATTGCAGGCATTGTTTTATCATTTCCGATTAAAGAAACGTTTCTTAACTTTCACAATTGCAATTATAATATTACCACTTCCCAAACGTATTATTTGACAAAGTATAAAATACAAATTGCGTAACTTTCGAGTTGTAAGTAATTTCAAATCGACACGGCCCAACTTTAATTAACAAGACATACATATCTGCGTTGTGAGGCTTGACAGATTTGAATCGCTGAATAATTTAAAACACGAAATTGATACTTGCATGTACTCGTCCTGGGTGTAAACCTCCGCAGGGTTAAGGAATAATTAAATCACACGCGCATAGACGGAAAGACAAGCGTAAGGAGCGAGAGAGAATGCGAGGTGTGTATGTGTACGTCTGCATTTTTGTGCGAGGGTATAAACGTTCGGCAGTCACCTGGTTCACCTGATGAAATTTTGCGAGGTTCAGTGCCGTTCGGGCTTGCTTTCGCGTATGGTACTATTAATAATCTAAGTCTATATGTATTATGTATAATGAATTAAGAGAAACTTGACACACACACATACACACACACACACACACAAACACAAACACACACATGTACGCCATAGAAGACTCCTGTAAATAATTAAACTCATCGAGGCATTAGGAATTTGCGCATACGTCACTCGCGGACGGATGATTTTGCCGATATCGCGGCTCGTATATGCGGTATGCATGTGTGCGCATGAGTGTAATTGTGTATGCGAGTGCACGCGTTAATTACCCGTTAACCCCGTAATCCCGTCTGCATTTAATTTCGACTCTTGAAGTCTCTCTCTCTCTCTCTCTCTCTCTCTCTCTCTCCCCCTCTCGATGTTCTCGGGAGGATAATTCGACGGAAGACATTTTCTCGTTTTGCCGGGTGAACGTTCGTCACGTCGCGGGGAGGAGCGGGGCCTGACGACCGGATAATTTATAATTGATAATCGGTTAATTGATCGATCAAGCGCCGCGTCGCGTGACGTTTTGGGCGTGCTCGCGCAACGCGTATCTGCTGCTGAATCTTTTTGTATTATGACAATGTTACATGTACTCCCCCACAGATGCTTTATTATTAATGTTTTCCTTTTCTCTTTTTCTTTTTGTTATGTTTGTTAATGAGGGCAATTTGGATTTATGTACGCGGGCATTGCGATCGATTAGCGCGCAATTCGGGCGAGAGATTATTTCGTTATGTTGCTTACGCAGTGCTGTAGAAATTATAGCTTTTAATCGTGCCGCGTAAAACTTTGCAAAACGCTCGAACAATAATTGCCGATAACGAACCCGATGATCAATCAGCCATGCATTACCTGGCGTTTTATTGCTTTGCTTTCACCAGAACGACGGCGGTTCTGTGCAATCATATCAGATAGCTCCAAGTACTCAACATGAACAGTGCCAAATCGATGCTAATGTTCATTGTTTTTTTTTTAAATAAAAAAACCAAGATAGTCGGATAAAAATATTTGGACTCCGAAAAAATCTATTTATTGCTAATTTCCGAAAGTTTTTGTTTTAGATGTTTTCCTAGGTAGATGCTAGAAACATTCGATACAGCGCGTCGACGAAATGAAATGGCGATTCGTCGTATTTTGTGGAATAAGTAATTGATTAAATATCCGAATACATTGCAATTTCGATACATTGTATATCTGTGATCGAGATGGGCATGTTCATGAGAAATTTCATCGCGTTCCACTCAACAGTCTCACGAGTGTGTGCGTAACACGTCGTAAGGATTCCCGGCAAATGAAGCATTCCCTCGCAATCAAATCAAACGCGTTAGAAGGACGTACAAACAAATATGGTTTTTAACGTAAAATAACGTACCTATAATCTCTGGTAAAATTGTAGAGTATAATTTTCTACATGTTCCTCGTCTCTTTCTCTTTGTTGTATTATATAATTTAAAGTAATTTGCACGGAAAGAAAAAGCACAAGGTGGTTGTTATCGCAATTCGAGCTCACGCAAAGATGTAAATTCCATGAAGGACGACCGTATAATCGATCGAGTAGGATACCGCCGGCATAAATTGAAAACGATTGCATTCTCCTACAATGTTTATTGTCTGGATTATACTTTGTTAAGTATTTATATGATAAGTTGCCTTGTAAAAATGTACCGATTTTACTAAGAAATTAAATGTGTTACTAAAAGAAAACCATGCACGATTTCTCTTCAACTTATCAACCTCCGGTCTTTACGTCGGGAACAGTAATGGACGGAGCGTAGGAATAGCCGATTAAGTAGTAATAATTGTAAGTACCGATGAATTATAATTTTCACCGTACTTTCTTTGGATAAGACTGACATCGTTTGTATAATGCTTGATAATCCCGTTAGACGTATCGAGATTTATATACGTAAATTAATGTATTTAGGAAAATATATGTCTAGATCGCAGGAAGCACTTATATCATACTGTAAATAGTGAATTTACGGACTCGCATTTTCTAGTTTGACGTAAGCGTTAGTATTAAGATCCTAGCTGATATAGAATTATCTGGAAAGGATATACTTATATAAATATAAATAAATAAATATATATATATATAATAAAAACTGCGACATATATAAAACAAGAATTTTAAGCTCTTAAAAAATTCTGTTTTCAAATTCCCTGTTAACGCACTTAATAAAGGGATCCTAAATACTTCTCGCTACTTGTTATCACTCTTTGCTATAATTCTGTTCTTAAATCTTTATCAGATTTATAAAGTAACATTCCACATTGATCTGGAATTTTCGTACATCCGCTTCTTTGACCACGTCAAAATACTTTTCCCAGATGTATACTTTGTTTAACGGAACGTATGATCTTTTCCATTTTCCATTCACGTTCCATAGTTAGCCACCTATTTCTGAATTTCATTTATGTCACATGCAATCATTGATATTCAAACTAAATGGAATGTCATTATAATTATATAGAACTGAAATGCTGACTAGCTGTATTCAACGCTGAATGAAGAATATAACTATACGAGTCATGATATTTAAACGAGGCCTAATTTATTTAATGCAATGGGCGGATGTTATAAAAAAAACTATCCTATAATTTACTTTACAATATATACTAATGATTATGTGGCGATAGAAAATTATTTAAACGGTTTGTTTTGTATAAGATTGCTCCGTTTACAGCAGATAATCATTACGATCGCATTCTCGTAAAAATAAACTTTGCAGTTTTTTATAAATGAAATAATGTCTTTTTTAGATTTGATTTAAATGTTATCTTATTAAAACAAAGTAATCTTGTAGAAGCTCTCCACCACCCCCACAAATTTCAGTCGGAAGATCAACTCACAATTTCGAGCTCGGGACAAAATCAATTTTCTCGGCATTTATCAATAATGTCTCATAAACTAATGATCCAAGATAAACGATTCTCATCTCGTTAGAAGCGCTGGAATCTTAGCTTTCTAATGAGACCAAGATCATCTTGCTACGATTTTTCTGTGCGAAAATATTTACGATTATATCGACTCGCAATCTCGATCTCGGAAGAAAATCAATTTTATTTTCAGAAATATTAAACAATAACTGATAAACTAATAATCCGAGATGAACGATTCTTATCTCGTTAGAAGCGCTGAAATCTTAGCTTTCCAACGAGACCAGGATCATCTTGCTACGATTTTTCTGTGCGAAAATATTAACGACTATATCGACTCGCGATCTCTTAATCCTGAAGCAGAAGCAGCAGACGACGCGTATACGCGGCGTCTCGCGCGGTGTCTGGCGTAGCGGTGTTTACTACCGAACACATGTGCCTCGTGTGTTTTAATCCCAGTTTTTTAGGGACGTAGTACTACGTGCGTAAAATTCGCGCGGCCTTCATTCATGAATGGTGCGCGCACGCCGGATTTTTAAAACGCTATAACTCGGCGAAAAATCGACGTAGCGACACGAGCCAAAAACCAATCTTCTTCGTTTCGCATCCCGCAGCTGTCTACCGTGAGTATGTATGCTCTCATCATGAAACTGATGTACGACAATGGAATAAAAAATAAAATAGCGAAATATAAATTATACAAATTGCTAAAAATTTTGCTAACAATACAGTTATGTTAGATTGTATAGCAAGTATATTAATATTTTATTTTTATCATTAATCGTTATATTTTATTGACATGCTTTATTTCTATTAGCATTTTGGTATAATTAAATGTGTCAGATTTTGTATCAAACTTGTACTCTTTTTGCTAATAAAATTTGTAGCAGACCGTTCTCGATATTTACTAGAAAGTTACTTAAACATTCTTTTGTACACACAAGATTCTCCGTTTGTATCGGAAAATTAATACGATTGCATATTCAATATTAAATGTTTCTAATTTCTACAACTAATGTTGTAAAATTTAAAATAAATACAACAAAATTACAACATAATGTTTCTAATAATTATTTTAGCGTAATTTAATACATTTCATTAAAAATATATTAATTTGTAGAGTTTTTTTTATTAAAAGTATGTTTTCGCAGAAATATATTTTATTAAAAGTATTTTATTAAAAATAATGGCAAAGATAATTATATTTAATAGTAATACAGTGCAGTTATAATTATCTATCTTTTTAATTATCGAGTTATGTCCCCCTGTCCTTGCCTACACGAATCCCTACCTAGCAAGCCGTATTCCGCTATATAGTTCTATCCATTTTCCTACCTACCCGCGTTTCAACTTTTTGTTAATTAATGTTTCGTTAAAACCGCGACGCCATTTAGAAGAGGCCCGATTTGAGGTTTTACGCGCCTGATTTAATAGGGATTTAATAGACATCTTTTTAATCTTGCACATATGCGAGAATATATAAAATAGATAAGAATATAACCCACCCGAATTGTGGCAAATAAGAAAAAATGAACTTATTTCGTACAGCAACTTATTTACATACTCCATTAAAGTGGCTAATATTGACCACTTATCTCGTCGTATTCAGCCTTCCTTCGTTGGGCCAGATTGGACCTACCATTCGTTGCTCCTGGCCATACAGTCTGGTCATTTTGACCAGAGATCAGAAAGGAAGGAAACTTCTTCCATAGTCGGTTTATTGTCGTATTACCAACAGACATATCGTACGGTTCGAACTATATGCGAGCGTCGATCGTATCGAAATGCACGGCCACGAGAAGTTAATTAAAGAAGAAAATTAAGTTAAAAAATTTACTGTATAAAAGTCATCAAATATATTTTTACTTCCGTTATTTATTCGAGAATAGATAATAACTATCTCGTCGTGACTCAATCTCTAAATTCGAAATTTAAGTATACGTGCGTGTATAGAAAAAACAGAAAAAATTTACTTTGCATTATGTTTATTTTAATTATACTCCGCGATAAATTTAAATTTATAATAAGAATGAAATTAAACAATTAATAATTTCTTAAAAACTTTTTGAAAAATTGATCGCCAAAACCGACCGCGAAAATATAAAGATGCGTGTAACTACACCCTCAGAAAAGATTTCTGTTACTGAAACCGAAAATATTCTTGACGCATTTATATTTCTCACAACTCTATTTATAGTATAAAAAGAAGACAATATCAAAATTAAATCAGTAATTCTTATTCTCCTCTATCGAATTAAAAAATATTGACTTACTACATTTAGAAAAGAGTAACTTATATAAAAATTTTTGATTTAAGATTTAAATATTTCTTTCTCTATAATAAATATGATTGGCGCTATATCGATTCTATTTTATGATACATTGAAGTGTAATAGCATTAGATCCGGAAATTTTTTCTGTGGGTGTATGCATGTATTCATGCGAGACGCATCTCGAAAGTGTATCGAGAGATACATGTACAAAATAAATGACGTGAGACCCAGAGAAAAGAATCTTTCCGTACGATAGATAGACGGACAATTGAATAATTCTAGTTGATCAATCATCTCAAATAATGTGTGAAAATAATATACAGTTTCAGCGTTCTCGACAAAATATTAGAGTCTCACGTCATATTTTACTTTATATATAAATTTGTTAATAAAAAATGGATAGGTTACTACAAGAGATTAGTTCGACGAATACATCAATAATATTCGTCATATTTTGAGTGAAAATATATGATGTGCTGCAACGGGGCACCTAACCCTCCGCAGTGAAAAGCACGATAACTCCCTTTCGTTTGATAAAATATATAAAACTAAATATGAAATTATATTGTACTCCATCCATTTCAAGGCAATGAATCTACGAGATATACTAGTCTACGATCTACGATCTACACTCAACGATCTACGAGATGTAGATTCGTTGCCTTAATAAAAAAAGTTTCTCACTTACCACCTGATGCGCAGCAGCGGAGTTTGCTACGGTGATTCTGTAACAAATAAAATAGGATTAAAATAGTGTTAAAAAAATTAATATTTTAAAATTTAAGTAATTCTTATTCGTATTGAACGTTTTATTTGGTTGGATATTTAAATGGTTAAGATCTTCCAAAAATCTTCACAAGAATAAACTTTTATAAAATTTTAACTTTTACTTCTTGTTCTCTAATTATTACATTATTTCAAAATTATAGAATTATAAAATAAAACGACTAAAAAATAAACTGGAGAAGAGATTAATTTTATAATAAATAAAAATATTTACCGTATAGTTGCTCCGCCGGCGCCCGATGCCTCTGCCAGACCTCCTCCTCCACTCAGATTGTCCTTTGGTACACTCGCGAAAACACACAGATCGTCCGCGCGATTTTACACTCCCGTTTAATAAACCCATGTGAGAGTATGTATTTTGTTCCGTCAAGTTCGCCTCCACTTCGAGTCGGCGAGTATTATATCTCAAAAACTGCCAAATCTCGAAAGTGTGGCCATCGACAGGAACGGACATTTAACAAATACCTGTTCCTCAAATGGGCTTTGAAAAGTCTTTATTTCGATTATTTAAACGGCACTCCCGAACGCGACGATTATTTAAACGACACTCCCGAACGCGACGAAAATGGAAACTGTGTTATACGCGCACTGTTGTACGTATAATTGTTCGACAATTACTTAAACGAGACGATCGAGACTCTCGTAGGAGATGATCGCGTTACGGGGAGCGACGCGAAGACACGCGGAGCGTCCGCCTCGTTCGACTGAACCGCGCCGAATGATAGATTGTTTTCGACCGAGGTGTTCACGGCACTACGTCATTACTTCGAACGGCGCTCGGTTTGTTTACAACTTTCGGTCTATAGCGCTACGTCATTTCGAACCGCGCTCGGTTTTTCACCGAGTTGTTTACAACTTTCGGTCTATAGCACTACGTCATTTCTTGGAATCGATGCTCGGTCTTCGGCGCTCGGTCACGCCTACGCAGTTGATTCACGCGGCGACAATAAACAATTAAACGGGTCGGTTAGTCCCACGTCGTTCAGCATATCGTATTATTCTTTCTTGATACGTTCGCGAAAGTACGGGAAGAAACCGCGATCGTTCTCTGCGAATAATTAGTACGAATAATAGATCGCTGAATCCCCGCGACTTGCCATCGATACTCGGTTAACCGGTAAGCCAGATATCTCGCGCAATTCACACATGAGATCTATACAATCAAAAATCAAAGCGCTAACTTGAAATTACTTTTTGCGATAATTACGGACGATAATTGCTTCTTTAAACGATGCTCGTATTCGAATTAAATATCAATTAATCTTATCCATGCGTAATTATATTGTAATATTTACTCGTCGATAATTTAAATTAATACATCGGCGATTTCTGTTGATTAAAATTTGTACCATCGGACAAATTTACAAGGCATACCGAGTGCAAACAGTAACTTTGTGCAATCGTATTTTTGTGTTTCCTTTCCTGTCGCGTGTGATTAATACTGAGGTGTTATACAAAGTGCCACGAAGTCTCGATCATCCAACGAGGAGGTTTGGTCAATCATGTTACGAGATTCGGACAATCGTGCCACGAAACGTAGTTACACATTTGATATGAGATTGATTACGAGAAATTAAATATGAAGGATTCATTTTTACTTTGGGTAGGAAATTCGGTAATACTGAAGGAGATTATCATATATTTTTGATCGTGGGATGTTTAATCTCTATTTTTCGTACATACAAAAAATTTATTTCATGGCCGCAACTTTTCAATATAAAATAAATACTAATGTAACGCCAATGTTACGTGTCAATAATTGCACGGTATTGCGTTTACATTGAAAGTGCTATTATTATTGATCGTAATTAAAAAATTTTAATTTATCTGCTAGCAATACGTAGCGAAACCTTCGTAAAGATTTAATACTTACGGTTTTATCTTCATGGAATAGGGATTTCATAATTAAGAAATAAATTCTATGAATCCGAACAAAAACCATCATGCAATAAATAATAAAATGTTTTAAGTTAGAATGCAGTATTAATTTTACAATTTATAATTATTTGGGTATTTTGTGAAATATACGGTAACAATTTCTGTTTTAATGTAATTGATTTTTGATTGTGTTATCATATATTGGATTATGTCTTTTCTTTCTTTGATGACAAGATTTTTATAACATAAATGGTTTTTGCATAATATATTATACTTACTATTACTGCTAAAATATCTCTCTTTATTTATTAAAGTCATTTACATAAAAGTAACGCATTTATTGTTAAATACGTTAAGATTCCGTTCGAAAATCAAATCACATGGAATGTTTCGTCGATCGAAAGCTGGATCCGTACTCTAATACATAATTCTCCAGTTTTAAGCGAGCTATAAATCCACGTGGTCGCTGCTAATATTGGAAGTCGATTTTCTAATCTTTGTTTAAAAGAGGTGCTCGATTACAAACAATATGTCGCAGTGCGCGATTGTCAAACTTTTCGCAGGCAAAAATAACAATAATTTTCAATATTAATACAGTAATAAAGATATTATCCACTATTCTATCTCATTAGAAAACTCCTTTAATTCCTTTAAGTCTATTGAATCTGCCTAGACTGTTATCTGCAGCTGCTATTACAGACACAAGAAAGTCGTTAATATATAGCGAACGACTCGTAATTTATAAATGATTTGTCTTGTTCATACCTGGCGAAAAATAAAAGATTACTGGTCTGTCTATATCGTTGGCAATTAGAAAAAAACTCGTCGAAATGCTAAACTGTAAATTTGTCACACTCATCAGTTCTTCTGGCTACCCCGCAAATGCTTAGATAACAGTTCCCACTTTGACGCCCATGGTGGCTTCTTGTCCAACCCTTGAGTGTTAACTTCCTCTATCAGGTTCATCAAGCGGATGAAGAACTCGTTGAGCTTGCCGGCGGTGCCGCGTCGCAGTTTCTGGAATTGTTTGCCTACAACGCGAGTTTTATTGACTTCAGAAACAGCTATGTTATAGTTCTATGGGGTATTTAAAAAGGGTATCAAATTTTAGGAGCGCGTAGTAAAACCAAACCAAAAAGTTTTAATAAGCAGTACTTGACGAACCACTTATTTCTGGAGTTGCAAGATATTTTTCTGTTGTAATAAAAAAGTAAGTTTAATCTATAGCAACTGTTCCTCCACTTTCCCTACTCGTATCTCCCACTTCAAGCGCATCAATACACTCCGTCACGTGCCAACATAGTCTAACACACCTAAACATATTATCACCCACCCACACCACCTACTCCCAAACACCTCAATACACTCCGAGTTTATTTATGAGACGATCGATACCACAAAATGCGTGACATCGCTATGAGAATTACATAAGTATAGTATAACTCGGAATTAAATGGTTTTATAAGTACTACATATTAAGAATTTTTAACTTGTTTTCACAAGTATTGCGCACTCCTAAAATTTGATACCACCATTTTTTCCATATTGGGATTAATTTGTTCAATAGCGTGACAAAAGTAGTGTCTGCAAGTCTGTGTCTTTTACGTCATAAGGACACTATGATTATCGATACTGAAATATAAATAGGATAAAGGTGGACTGTGTGGGACAAATCGATATTTCTGGGGATCGTGATATGACGCAAATAAGGTATAGAGCTGATGGACAGAACGCAATTATACTGAGTGTCTTCAAACATCTTTAAGCAAATGTTGTTCTTCAAGACTATTAAACTGTTTTGAAGATTGTATATAATTAGACAAACTTCCGAAAACCACTCGTGTTCTATTTACACGTATTTCTCGATGAAAATGTTCATAATAACTTCAAAATGGAATGTTACCGATGAGAAAGATAAAAAGTGTAAAAGTTCCAATAACGCTATACAACTTTGCATTATGTAAGATTTATTGTATTATCTATTAACGTGATTGTTAATTAGAAATTACAATCAACTAATATATATATATACATACTTGGGGGATGAAAACAATTCTTTATCCAAATTGTTTGCTGCGTTAGTGCCGCCATTAGCCTTTTGGTAATTAAACTCTGGCTCTCAGCTGTCATAGGCCTTAAGCGAATAATGAATCGCAAAAGGTATTCTAATAAATATCTCGTATAAACGGGTAGCTTCGCGAGGCATCGCTGCGGCTTTGAACTCCACACGACGATGTAACTGAGGCTGTCAACATCAAGAAGAGGATGCTTAAGACTTTCCATCCACTCGAACAGCAATGCCGATAACAACTCTAAATTAGTTTCCAATTCTAATCGCTGCCAGGCGGTACATCGATGATTCAAGTCACTCTGAAAATACATTTTCTTAATATTAATACTGAGTTGAACATTCGTGTCTATTATAACATAGCGCGTTATCAATATATTCCTACGTTAAAATTATTAAAAAATCAACCAAATCGTTACTGCTTTACTAGTTAGAGTTAAAACCTGTGGCGAAAATGAGGTATTCGTGTCACCACTGTGTGAAAGAAAAGTTTCTTTTCATTTACGTGATAATTTTAATATCAAGATTTTCTAGATAGCAAAAGGATAAATTGCTTGTTTTTAATATGTGGAGTGAAGATTTACATATACTTTACTGTAATAGAGTATCGTTACGTTATATTTTTCTAATGAATAAATTACTTTATGGTTTACAAGCCAAGATAAAGACATTATCGGTTTTTTCTTAAATTTTGATTATTGTTTCTCAATGCAATATGTTCGAATCGGTTTGCTGTAGAAAATAATATGTTGTAAATAATATGTCGCACGAACAACAATTGCATTTTCAGCAGCACGAGAGTTAATCATATTTGCGACTTCACTACGGCTTTGAAAATAGAATTGCACACAATACGTGTTACACACGTAATACACCCGTGATGTACACTAAATTGATTCATTTTGTAAGCATATGGATTTGTAAGCATATGCTCACTATTCACTATTCACGATTCTAGAGCTAGTTATAAGTATAGGTATTCAAGCAATTGAACATAGCTTGGAGAAACTGAATGAACGATTCTATATATAATACATATGCGTGCTGTAATTATAATGCAAGCGCTTATAATCACTGTAGTATCTAAAACAGTTTACCTCGTGTATATTAGGGGTGTAAAACGCACCTGATAATCCTGCAAATGTTTCTTTATGGGATCGGGAAGCAAGGCGGTATCCTTGATGAGGGCTTTGATAGCTTGTTCGGCAGTCACCGTTTCGTGATCGCTGCGAGAGACGCGCCTCAGATCCATGTGTGACTGAATCTCTTTGTAACAGTCATTATCGAGCAGATCCTGATCGTGAATGCCGTCGCCTAGGACATCATCTATGCAACTGTCGTCCAAGCCTGTCGCAGTGTAAAGAAAAGATCTCGTTGTCGGGTATGCACACCGTTTTAGCAAGGTTGACATAGAGTAAAGGATGTCTACCAATCTATACTTGAATTTGTCAATAGTAATACCTGGAAATGTGGAGTCGCAGGAGGGAGTGTCCGGTGACATGCAAAATACATCACTCAATCTTCCTATGTCGTCGCAAGTACCTCGGGACGATCCCTGACTACTACTGCACGCTTTCGTGGAAGCTAAAATAGATAATTTTTTTATATACGTGTAACGTCTCAAGATATATTAAGTAAACCAGTTGAGAGATACGCTTGAAAAGTATCAATTTTCCATAGGTATTTACTTTACCTTCCAAGAGTATTTAAGTAAAAAGAAGGATGAGAAGTAATGAACATTCGCTAATAATTTATATTAATTAAGAGAGAAATTATATGAATCAAGAGTTGCGGAATTTCAACGAATAATTCATTCATTATTTAATCTTGGGGGCAGATGGAAATTAATTGGATGTCGTAAAATTGCTTAATTATTAAATTGCACGTAATGCCTCTCACTTGAGTATTCGAAGGAGTCCGTAAGGGATTCCGCCCAGGAATAGGAGTGCCGCATATTACTCTTGCCGTCACGGAATTTCTCCAATACGTGGCAAATGAACTTCTGCGTAAAAGGTACGTTGGATACCATGTATGCAATCTCGGAAGGCGAATTGTCTTCCTGACAATCGCAGAGTTGTAGTATTCGCTCGCAAATAATAAAAACCATCTGAGGAAAACATAGTTAATTAGTCGAGCAGCTTTTGTGTAGATAATCTTAATAATAAGAAAACGACATAATTAATATACTTTCGTATTTGTAATAATAATCAACAGGAACGTAATTACTAAGCCAAGAAAATTATATATTAAAACAAGTTTAACGTGAATCGAAGATCTTTTTAATTCTTTAGTAATATTTAAGTATTTTTAATCGTATCGTTTAGTAGTCTTCAAAAATCAAATTTCAAGAATCTAATTCCGACATATTTGTTAATAATATTAAGAAGAAATGCAAATAAAATTCGGTAAAACGCAAATTATCATTCATAATTAAGTTTAATTTACAGAAAATCAATTAATATTTTTCATTATAGATCTAAAAGAATTACAAGATTTACTAAAATGATGTAATATAAGTGAATTGTGGGAGTACAGAATGCCTCGCACTTTTGGAATATGCTTGAAGGTGCGCTGCTCATATCCGTGTAGCATATTGTACTGCTTTTTCAGGTACGATTGAAGGCTATAGGGCTTGCGATCCCCCGTTGTACTGTGCAAAGGGAATACTATCATTTGCGGAAGCACAAAGTGCTCGAATTCTTGAATGCAAATTATTTGCCCGCGCGTTTGTATGGCGGAGGGACGCTTCATGCGGACAAATCTAATGGCGTCGTTTGCCCTTACACGAAGACTGTAAATAAGGTAGCACGCTATCAGTACGCCGGTCCTGCCGAGACCTGAAAATAAAATACTTTCGGCATTGTTCTGCTACTGCTGGCTTAATTGCCGACTCATTAATCAGATACAAGCGAGCGAGCGAATTGTATAAAACAAGCCGAGGATCGTAGCGCAAAGGTTACTTTTAATTACAAGAAATTAATAATGTATAATTATGAAGGAAAGAAGTGATTGTGGAAGTGTTTTTGGTGATGTTTAAGAACATTTATCACGGAAATGAAGAGAAGCGATCGCAATTTAAGATTACGTGTAAGATTTGAGCAGATATGAAATGAAGCCTTATCAGCTATAAGCGAAAACTATTCTTCGCATTTTACATTCCAAGAATAGAAAGGACAGTCACGTCAGATAATCGTACTAGTGATAAACGTCATTTTAACGAAAAGTTTTGCATTAACAAATATCAAAACTGGAAACAGAGATGTCAATTCTAGTCTTACAAAAGGCGAAAACTTGCACGCATACCATATGCACGTAGTGCATTTGCTAGATGATATCTGACTGACGTTAACAATATTCGGATTTACGTTTTTCTTCTATAATGAAGTCACGTAGCATGCACACAAGACGTTTCTGAAGTTGCAGTACCCCGATCGATCCGACAGACCGCGATAAATCTGACACGGACAAATTTTGTAATTTAACTTTCCTAATCGCGTTCGTTATATTCACCTCGTTATCTAAATCCTTCGGCTACGCCTGATTTTATCAATTTCAATTCGCAAAGCAACGATTAATATGATCGTAAGAATATTAGAATTAAAATTAATAATGCATCATACCATTTCTTTTTTTGATACTTAAAAGATTCGAGAAGATATAATTATGACTAATTAACATTTTGACGAATTTGAGGAATTAGGTCTTAGCGATCTGCATAGCTTTTCTCCGTACATTTCTAACTTTTTATGTAAGCCAAGACTAATTCTTTTAATAAAAAATGTGATTCTGAACTGGCGATAGTTTCGAAGTAACTATCGCAATCGCAACTATTATGATGAGACTGATCGATCGATCAGAATAGACGCTAACCCCTTATCCTTAAACATCGCTTTGAATAATAATGGATTTCTGAATAAAATTCACCTTTCGGTTATTGTCGATAAAATTTGTTACTTGACAAACACCTTATAGCTTCAATTTGCACTCAAGTAACATAAACAATCATTAATACATTTAGAATCGGGCAATTACATTTAGATGACAATCTTCTTTCTATATGCATTACACAGCACAAGAAGATTACGGATTAAATTGTTATGGCTGACCTTCATGATTTTATCTCTTTATGATTATATTATACATATATGTATAACACTTAACACACTATAATTTGATAATATGAAAATGAATACATTTTCTTTATCGTGTAAATTATTTGTATGTAAACAAACGAAATGTAGCAAGGTAAAAATACCCGCATTGGGTATTTGTAAAATAATATCGTTCTTAAAAATACATTGCGTTCATAATCGCTCGTCGTTCACCCGCATTTTATGCTTTAATGAAATGGACCTCCCATGCGACGCGGCGACGTCCGTAAAGCTAATGGTATCATGTTAAGTGGAGCGCAACAAACTTTACAGTTTATTGTCTGTAATATAATTGCCAATGATTACGCTTTAACCCAATTACATAATTGTGTGAGGTCATGCAGAGCTAACATTGGCTTTTTATAAATCAAATTCTTTTTGCCACATAAGTTTAACAGTTATTGAGACATCATACAAAGAGCTCCATTATATTTGAAGAAATAATTGTAACATTGGTCAGTAACATATTCAGTATTAAATCGTTTATAGTAAGAGGAGTTTGAATCCTCTTATTAGTAAATATATAGCGGAAAGTCCCATATTATGAGATAGGATCTTAATATGGAACAGCGGGGTTTCTGTTAAATTAATAGGCATCATCAGTTGATTCCACTATGAATTTATTGCTCTTGGAGTGAAATCTATTTAGTGGAAAATTTATTGTTAAATTGTGTAATCGTCGCGAAGAAGATTTGTGATTGAAGTTGGGTATTGAAAACCTGATATCTCATACATATTAGAAATCTATTTAATAATAGAAGACTTCCTTCGATTAATATACGTATTTTAAAGTTTTATTTTAAATTCTTAAAACAGCATACGTTAAACGCACTGTAAGGCGTGAAACAATTAACGCAAGGACATTAAACACATGACATCACATAATTTTACTGTGCATTAGTTAATTGAGATTATTCCTTCTTGCCTCTCGCATTTGATATGAGAAGTTATACACGGTGTAACATACATGCATATACACGTCAGTCTATTTGTATGCATGCATTTATATGCAGCACGGCATTATCGTACACGATAAATTTTCTTTAACTATTGCTTAAATCGATGCATTTAAAACTTACAGATCGCTGATAAAGATGCATATAAACGATTTAACAAAAAAATTTAGTAAAGTTAACATTGAAAACTAGTAACGAAATAGCAAGGGTAGTGACCGATAAAATCAAAGGTATTTGTAAATAACAAAGAAAAAACATTAATAAGTTTCAATTAAACGTGCATTTTTTATTAAGATAAATTTTTGATAAATACTTTTAATGTTTAATATTAAATATTATACATATCAATGAAATGCAAAAACTTAGAGAAATATTTATCGTCGCACAGAGGAGTTGAATAAAATTTTTTGTGAGCCTCAATTGAAACAAGCGATGTTTCCATAGACTAATTTATGCATCACATCGATCTCACATGATCAGACATTCAAAAAGCCATGATAGCTGCAGGGGTTGCAATTGGGTCAAGTGTACTGCACGAAAAATCGATTTACCGGCATGACAGTGAATGGCCACTCTTCCCTCTTGCACGGCAAAGGCTACAACCTTGACCATGTCCAAAAGTTTTCCCATCGTGGCGCTACCATAATCCTTAAGGGCGAAATTGTAATAATAAACTGTAACAGATTTTTACATGATCAGTAATTGTGGCAGCTTGATGCCAAAACTTTCCTGTGGTGGAGAGAATAGGAGTGGCAGCAGCGTCATTTTGGAACTTTTCTCTCTATAGATATACGCTTTTGCTGCATTGCATGTTATATTGTGAAACTCTTCGATCTAACTAGTGGTTGTTAGGATTGGAGGAGAAACGCTTCCGCACGATTCTACGTGCGTTTAGCACAAGGACAAGCTATTCTTGCCAATTTAAAAGTCAAATTTTTTGTCGTTTTATTTCTCCGTGATTATTAAGTGGTATTGCATATTATTATGTAAATGCGAAATGCAATGCGATACAATAATATTGATTTTAGTAAATGACGTTTCTCGTGACATTTTAACTTCAAAATGACGACGCGAAATAATCAATTTGTCACCTGGAAACTTTTTAAACGTCGCGTCATTTGTTATGTATAATAGCGTAAACGATTCTCGTTGACAGATTGCTTCAACTTTCATAAAAGAATTTTCAAAATAAATTGAAGAGCTTAGGAAAATGATTAAATTATAAGTCAGGACTTTTTCGGTGTCTGCGATTTGGTTTTACTTCGGGATAGACAATTTAAAAGGAGAAAAACAAAAATCAACTCTTTATTTTCTCTATTTTCTTTAATTGAAAACTCTTTTCCCTATTTATTTGTCGATGAGTAATAAAACGAGGAACTCATGGCATTTAATAAGATAAGTGTTTCCAATACTCACTGTAGTTTCTCATAAAAATGTTCGGGTCGTATGTAAAGCCGCTCTCTTCTAGTGGACCACCACAACTCGCGTGCTCGCCTGGTGTTTGCAGGTTTATTATGGTTTTGATACTCCACCCTTGGAACTGGGCAATTATATCCTTTTTTATTATCTGCGCGGTACTGGGCCGTGCCATCGCAAGGACATCGTCGGTCACCCTAAAATATTTAAACGATTGAACAATTTAGATCGAAAACTGATACGAGAGTCGACAGCGGGGTATAATAACAAATTGTTACGTTAATCATTTAAACTGATGCAATGGAACGCATATTAACATGTCAAATGTACGGTTGATCGAAATAAAATCTTGGGCGCTGTTGCAGTTGAGCGATGCTTCGACAGGATGTCAATAACATAATGACTCGAATACACAGTGCACGTCTTTAAGTCGACATAAATTGTCGAACGGCTTATAAATATTGCCGAGTGATATTGGAATAGTTTAGGACTAGGCACAAGTGAATGAATACATATTTATCTAATAATTATAAATAATTACTACTGACAGTTTTATGGCAATTGATAATTGATTGCTCGCTAAAAATTTTAAATTATACGTTTGGTTACTTTTGTGTTTGAAACAGAACGCTAGTAAAAATTATTTTATTATTAAATTATTAAGAAGCGCTGGCCATATACTTTGGATGACAAAATTTCGTTTGCGCTTGTTTAAAAAGAATTATTAGTAATATATATCATCTCTTCTTACTTTCGTTATTTTATTGAAATTTAACAAACAGTTGAGGTGCTCACCAGTGCGAAAAGATGTTCTGTATTGCCATGTGGACGGCTGGCCAGGCATTTGGATTTTCATATTTGCATCTGGACCCGCCGCAAAAAATGGCGCACTGTATAGCCTGCGGTGTGAATCTTCGTAAATTTTCCGAAAACTTATTGTATCCCGCTTGAACCTCACACGGATCTGTTTGCCCTCCCGTTTGAAGTCCCGCCGGGACCAACGAGCTTACATCCATTCTACAATCGAGTGAAATTCCGTTGACAGAAACGATCGTTTTCAATTAACAAAAATTTAGGAGAAGTTACGAGATCTGTAGTAAACTTATAACTTTTAAGAAAAGGAATTTTCAGAGCCTCCAGCAGTTTTATTATGTTATTTTAGCATGAGTAACAATTGCTACTTGCGTCGATACGTTTTTCTTCTGAATACAATTTATCTAACATGAAGTTACAGTACGCAGTATAGCAATGCATGTCTAAAAGACGTCATAAAGATATCTTTAGGACATCTTTTAAACGTATACGTGTCTTTTAGACACGTACGTTTTATGCCGTCTTAAAGATGTCTTTTAGACAAGAATGCTATATGGGTATTTGTATGCAAAATCACGCGATTAAATAAATGTAACAAAAGTAGCAGACTTTTTACGGCAGTCCGGAGGAAAAATAATTACGAGGCAGTATAATATAATATAATATAATATGTACATTTGCGAAAATGTTCACGCGCTTCTCACCCATCTCATAGCCATGCACGAAAATAGCGATCGTTTTTATTAATCACTCTCATTCATCATCAACGATGAACCCACGGATTCAACTACACGCGGCGCGAATTTAACGTACTGACTGGTGGAAAAAGGAAAAGGAGCAGTTAGCACGGTAGGGTAAGCGCATAGCGACTGGCAGTTCCGCTACCATAACGTTGCTTTATCTATTATCGAATCGCGGGAGTTGCGCCTGCGTCAGGCACGCTGGTAAATCATATTGTCATTTCTTATATGTACGGCGTTCGTACGAACATTCAGAGCCTGTAAGCGTGTAATTTAACACATAGCAAGGTACACCGAGGTGCAATGACCTTTCGGCATAACATTCAAGTGGGATTAAGATTGCCGGAGCTATTTCCTTTCCAGTTTTTTTTTAGGTATGCAAGAAAAGAATTTTTCCTTGAAATCATTGTCATTTGAATAACAATTAAAATGTGCACTAAATAAAAATTAGAAAAACACCCAATGTCGTGCATTTACTGATACATATTTATTATCGCATCATACAATAGTAATTTATGGCAGTCTCGTTTTTCTACCGAGAGTGCATTTAATAGAACTTGTATATGTATATACCTCATTCGCGATGTCACGAATGTTTCTGATCGATTTTTCTTCTAGTTGATTAGGGGTTCACACTAAACCTTCGTCTGTTTTCTCAAGCATTTAATATTTGCTTTGAAAGTTTCGACATAATAATCTCGTAAATTTGTTAACGATTTTTTAGGGCATACACGTGTACATATAGATACGCGATTTAATCTCGTACAATATGACTTTTATGTGACTTTAACGATCAATCAATTCTATCGATATTTAAAACTTGTACTTCATTATTACTTTTTACAAAAATAAAACTTTATAATAAACTTTATAGTAGATTTTATTAGACTTTATTAGAATGTAAGAAATAATATATTTTTTGAAATAAACTGCATATTTATAATTTTATTGTAATATAAAAATCAATACTTCTCTTGTAGACGTAGCACAGAGTCAGAAAGTCGTAGGTGGAGTTGAGCGTAAAATATAATAGTTTACATGTACGAGTTATCTATGTATAAACAATAAAACTTATAGATAATTGAAGATTCGTATTTTCAGAACTGACAGAACTGTACATTTTGTGTGTTTATTTTCAGTTGTATTAGTTTGCCCACAATTTAGGCTAGTATTACGTTTGTCGTATAACAAATTTTTCCTGTATGTCGAACTGGCTGCAGAATCAACATGCTTGAAAATTTTGTACGACAAATACCAGCCTTAGACCGCTAAAAAATTAATGACGGTTTCAGACGTATTGATTTTACACCTGTATGTGATAAAAATGTAACGTTTATTTATTTTTTAATGTTAATATTCAATATTACTAACATCACTACTTTGAAAACTTAATAATATCAAAATTAAGCCAGAGGTACGCGATGCTTTATGCTTGCTGCTTTGCTTGCGTGCACTTACACTCGCTGGTGAGATGAAATCTTAATTCATCTGACCTATCACGTGGAATCCTAATTAGCTCTTATTAACCAGCAAAGGTACACGCGAGCAAACCAACGAGTAAAAAAAAGCATCGTGTGCCGGTGCCCTTGGGAAAATATACTTTAGAAAATCTTAAAATTTTCCTCACAGGAATGTACATACAATACATACTGAGAACAAAAAAGCACCGAATAAATATTACGGTCCAATAATTGAATTATTAGAAATTATTGATACACAGCAATTTTATAGTAATAATATCGCTTATATTTCCGTAAGGATTTACTTTGGAGAAAACCTAAGGAATATAAAACTGAATTTCTTACATAAAAATTTAAAAGAGAACCTAGGAATTGTGAAAAGTAATAAATGTTGACTTAAAAAAATTTTCCTTCAAGATAATTTTAAAATAGTGAAATTGTCGAAATTTATATTAACTAATTTACAATATAAAATGTATGTATACGTAGTCATTCTTTCTTGTTCTGCTCTTACGGAAAAGTTGCAACTCGATTGGCTAGAAGCCACGCGGACAGTCAATCGACTTGCAAGTTTTCTGTAAGAATAGAATTTTCGTATACGTTTTTCTTACGAGTGAATTGAAGAATCGAGCCCCTGGTCGTGGACTTAGCGCAGAACCGAATCAAAGACGTAAACGTGTTACCGATGGGAAATAATAATCGTGACTGCGCCATCGAAGGCGCGCATTTTGTGCGCGTGGCGGCGCCAACGGACGGCCCCTGAAACGTGGAGATACACGTCTACCAGAGAGAAACCTGAGAGCGGCCACTCCGGTGTTTTACTTGTTACCATTTCGCTAAGCAGTTTCCAGCGCTTTACGCCCACTTTTATTTTTGAAACTACTCCGCTACGCCCATTTTCAAGCACTGTCGATAAAGTCTCCAGGTAATACTGAAGGAGAGTCTCTCATTCTCCGTTTTTCATGAAAATTCACAGGATCGTGTATTTTTGCCTGTAAAACACGAATTTGCAAGTTAAAATTGTCGCTCGGACCTAATAAGAGAGTTATAAATTATTAAAATCTAACAGTTGTGAGGTTAGGATACCTGTCGTACCGACACCAACAAACACTATACGCGAGCAGCGTATAAGGACCGGCGAAAAGAGCGTCAGGAGGAGACGATACCATGCAAGAATCTGAAAAAACACACAAAGCTTAAAACAGTCGAACATAAATTATATATCGTACAAAATGAATAAATGATCAACATGTTTATAAAATTAAACTTATATTTCTCAAGTTTTTTTAGTTTTGACCTTGAAAATGACCTTGTCGCAAATTTTTATTCTCATATTCGTAATCAGCGTTCAAAAATACAAAACATAGTGTCGCTTCAAAAAGATCGGAGGGTTCAACGATTCGGATTTAACTACTGTAACCAATAGTTATCCGATAAAACCAGTACCACTATATAAATGTGTAACAAAAATCGTACTGTAAATGCGCAAACAAAAATCTATCGCATAAAACATTATTTTAGACCAACTTAAAATTTCATACAATAGAAAAGTTAATCTAAAGAGGCCCTCCGCCGCCCCCGCCAAATTCTTATCAGCGGTCCTCTTTTGTTTGCGATAAAATTAAGTTTTTACACTTTTATAACTTGGCGCAAAAAGATCGTAAGTCCCGAAAATTAAAAATATTACAGTTCGCAAACGATTTTGCTATTCCCAGGCCCGAATTCGATCGTTGTTTCACAATTCTTGATTCGCTAGAGTCATTACTCACGACGATCCATCCACTTTAAGGGTGTCTGTGAAGTTGGC